>NC_056748.1:665669945-665707617 GCF_019279795.1 Protopterus annectens
AATGGTGACCTATTTGTGTGAAGAAATCATTTTAAACCAATTTATTATGCAGTATATCCATGCATAAACAATTTATGTAAGCACAAAAAAGGCAGCCAGGTGCATAATAATATTTAATTTTGATCTTGAAAAAGCTGAAATCAGTAGAGATTATACAGACAACAGCTTGTACAAGATACATAAAGTAAGCTGCCGGACAATCATTAAAACCATGGTACAACCATATTTCCTAACATATTAGCAGTCTGATTAGAAGGTTGTAGCCATTTAGGGATGTCGCACCACAAAGGTTTCTAATTTTTCATCTGTACCCTGAAAGCAGGTATGGTGTCAGAGGAGTTGGCGTGTTGCTCTTACTGGGTTAAATGCTGTTTGTTGTGGGAGAATGGGCAAATAATACTGCAAATGTCATATTATCTAGAGAGGACCTAAGTTTACAGGGAGCCAGGTGGAACATACATGACAGGGGTAGGACATACTGAAGGGCACTGACCATATTTAGTAGGCTTCCAGGGATGGGTCACAAGTGGCATGGTAGGCTGTAGTGCCTTTTGTCCGTCTGGAGAGCTGTGTTCTACTGCTATACTCAGTCTCATGCAGCTCTACTCTGATAAAAGAAAGTAGTTAACAAGTACTGCTGGTAATATCTATGATACAGAGACCTAGGCCTACACTCTTTGCATGCCTTTCATCACTATACACCCTTACTAACCTCATTTGATAATGGAAATGTATATATCTAAGCAATAAAATCATAGTACCACCAACAGTAATGGTTAACTCAGTACATGGAAAGAACATACACTGTTTGAAAATTAAGTAATGTATAGGGTCATTCGATAAAGAGTGCATGCATATTGTAAAATTTTAATAGGATTCTGCTAGTTTTAAAAGGCTATGAATGTATGCAGGCAGACATCCCTACTATGTATGGCTAAACAATTAGCATGCAACTGTTAACCTGCTCCCATGTATACTTGAGTGTATGCAGATGTGGTCTGGATACTGAATTCTGTAATAATATTAAGTAATATTTGTTTGCACATCAAGCAATATAGATGGCTAATCTTTCTAATGTTTTTATTCCATACATTATTGAAACTGGAAAGATGACAAGATAGCAAAACAATGCTTGTAATAACTTTTTACCTCTCTGGTTTCACACTAGAAGTGGTAATTGTTACCAAGTACTGAGACAGGAATGGTAGACACAGTAGTAGTAAATTGCAAACACTTGTTACCAAACAAAGGGTAGGAGACAGGCTATCATTAATTAGTCAGAGGAAAAAATAATCAAAGTTTTGAAAGACAAGTTAGGAAGACATGATTAGTTGAGAGCTTGCTCAAGGAAAGCAAATCAATCTTTACACTTGGAATTAGAGCAGTTCTGCAATGCATTTTTGTTTTTGCTCAAAAACAGAGTTTCAAGGGAATTTGTGTTCACCCTAAAATATACTTTCCCACTTTATACACTGCTGTTGCTGCAAGTGAGTTGCCATTTCTTTTGTATTCAATTTTGTATGCAATTGTTTTCCTTTTGGAGGGTAGATAAGTGTAATAAAGTTATGAAATTATAACAGAAAACAGTTTTTACTTTATTTTTAATTGTTGGTTTGTGGTAATATTTTACATTCCAGGAGCATATTTCAATTTGTATACCTTTAAGTTCTCCATATAATGTACTGAAGGGGCCTCAGCTCTTTCCATGTACTGAGTTAACCATTACCGTTGGTGGTACTATGATTTTATTGCTTAGATATATACATTTCCATTACCGAATGAGGTTAGTAAGGGTGTATAGTGATGAAACCTACAATTAATACCTTTTTTGTATTTAGTTGGGGAGGGGCTGGTAAGCTTTCATTTCTCTGTATTTTGCTATGGAAACTTTTTGCTCAGGCAGGTATTTTCTCAACTGCTGTTTATAAGCTGAGAATTGTAATGTCTTCATGTATGTCCACATAAGCTGCTGTTGTATGATCTGACTAGCTATGTTACATATGTATTTGGAACAAGTACTGAGTTATGTTCTAGCAGTTTGCAGTATGGTTAGATACAGAATTGTAACATTGATGTATATTCAGTTGAAGAGTTGCATTTGTTGCTGGTATTATAGTCTGTGTATTTAATAGTTAGGGGCATGTGAACCTGTGCTATGCATTCAGTAATTATTGTTCACGTTATTCTTATGTATTGACATGGCTTTGTTTTCTGTTAATTCTTATGTTCTTTCTCAAGAATTCCAAACAATATTTTAGAACGGCAAGTACCCACCCCCACACATTACTGCTTAGGTCAAACTAAATCCTAGTTAAGGAAAACACTACCTATTTGGAACCCATATTCCCAAATCAGGTATTAAGAAAAGAATAACATACACACAAAAAGATTGACTTTTAACTAAAATTGCTATTGGCTAACTAATGCAATAAATCCTTCATCAGGTTTGTGACAAGAACTAAAATCTTATACACAGGTAGATAAGTAAAAATAGTTCCCTAGACTGATACAAGAAAAGAACACATAGTTGTCTAATTATAAACCTTATCCAAGTAGAACACTATACATATATATGGTCTAGAGCAAGTGACTAGCACATGCTCTAGAACCTGCTGGAAAGCACTAGGAAGCCTTAAACTGATACAAGCACTACCCTCTCCTTGTTAATAAGGAGATCTTAATTGTAGGCACTAAACTGCCTAGAAATTGCAAAGTACCTTGCAAAGGTAAGGGAAAACAGCTCTTGTACTTTACAAAAAAGCACCTAAACAGGCATGTCCAAGGGTCAGCTTCCGGTGATTTCCCCTGTCCACCTGGTGAGTCTGGGCATACTGGGGCAATGCAGCAACTACCTCATGTACGCAGACAACCCTCTCCTCCTACCACCCAACACTACAACCTGCGAGAGATGTACTTGCATAGCCAAACTGGAAGCAAAGCTCTCTCCAGCCAAGATTGTGCTAGACAGTCAAGAGGAGAAGGTTAACACCTGCACTACACCTCAAGCAACACATAGCCCTTCAAAACCCTCACCATCCACACATAGCAACACTAAACCCACATATGCAGAGGCCCTTAACATTAACCTGCCCAAGCAACAAGGACCTCCGAAGCTGAAATGCAAACAAACAGTAGTCACAACCAAAGTGACACACAGCTCACAACACCAGTGTGCCACCCAACAACAGCCCCTAAGGCAAGACAACGTACCCAACACTTTAGTCATAGGTGACTCTATAGTCAGGCACACTGATGTCCCACTCACCAGGCTGAACAAGGAGAAAATTGCAGTCAGCTGCCTGTCGGGTGCCACGATCCATCACATAACGCATGCACTCAAGCCACTCCACAACAAGTACAAATATGACTCTTGTCATTGTCCATGTTGGAGTGAATGACTTGAGACGTACCTTCCTGGACTACATATATCATTGCTGGAGCCTTCCTGTGTCCTGACAGAGTGCTCTTCAAACTATCTGGAGATATACAGAGCTGAGTATATTTTTCTGGCACTTCAGAGTTGTGTACTGGTAATTGTTGTTTGACTAGTTTTATATCATTGCTGGCTGACTTCAGAGTTGTGCACTGTTATAGATTTTCAGATCTCTGCTGAAGGTGTTGGTTTTCCCATACCCACCCTCTCTATTCCTATGTTGTTGTTTAAATTTGGAGGCTTTTGCAGTTGACCGCCCCCACTGTAGAGTTGATCTGGGACACTCCCCCCAGTCCCATCTCTTTACCTCATTCTACCTAATAGACTCCTCCTGCACTTTTTAGTCATTTTTAATTTAATTGCATTTTTTTAAACTGTTTGGTCTAACATTGCTACATACTCATGTGCTAGCTTGCACTGCATTTGAATTGTTTTGACTGCTGTTTTAGCTACTTTTCTGTGTATGTATGTATGTATATATATATATATATATATATATATATATATATGTATATATATATATATATATATATATATATATATATGTATAATACCTTTCCTGTAACTAGTGTAGTCCAGATTCAGATTTGCTGTATCCAGGACTGTATGTAAGCTTCTGAGCCCCCCACAAGCTTTCTGTGTTGGAGGGAAGCCTTCTAGCTTATCAGTGGGAGTGTTGGAGGGAAGCCTTCTAGCTTATCAGTGGGAGTGGTAAGCACTAGGTAACCTATCTACCACATAAGGAGTGGTTCTGGCCCAGAAATTGTAGTTATTGGCCGTTTGGGAAGTTTTTCCATCTCTCTCAACTTTCTGATTTAAAAGCTCACATTTGCACTTGTTTCCCCCCTTTCCTGTAACTAGTTTAGTCCAGATACAGATTCTTAATTTTAGCACTTGAATTTGCTTATTCATGATCAGCACTTGTTCAGAACTTGTAAGCACTAAATAACCTACTAATTACTACAGCACTCAACATTCCTCATTACCTAGAGGAAAACAGGTTTGGTATTTGCTTTCCTCACTTGCTTAGAGAAAAACAGGTCTTGTACTCACTTTCCTCTCTTATCTAGAGGAAAATAGTTTTTTTATTCAGGCATGTCCAAGGGTCAGCTCCCAGTGTTCTCTCCTGTCTATCTGATGAATCTGGGCATCTTGGGGCAATGTAGAAATTACCTCATGTACACAGACAACCCTCTCCTCCTACCACTCAACGCTACAACCTGTGAGCGATGCACTTATATAACCAAACTGGAGGTAAAGCTCTCTCCAATCAAGACTGAACTTGACAGTCAAGAGGAGACGGTAAACACTTGCACCACACCACACTCATCACATAGTCTTAGTAAATCTACACCACTAAAATCCACACATAGAAACACACAAACATTCACAGAGGCTCTTAATAATAATCTGCTCAAGCAACAGAGACCTCCAAAGCAGAAATGCAAGCAACCTCCACCCCCAACACAACCCAAATGACACATAGCCCGCAGACTCAGTGTGCCACTCAACCACAGTCAATAAGGCAAAACAACATACCCAACACACTAGGCATAGGTGACTCTATAGTCAGGCACACTGTGGTCCCACTCACTAGGCTAAAGAAGAAGAAGGCTACTGTCAGCTGCCTGTCGGGTGCCAGGATCCGCCACATAACCCACGCACTCGGGTCACTGCACAACAAGTACAAATATGACTCTGTCATTGTCCATGTTGGTGTGAATGACCTGAGAAGTACCTCCCTGGACTACATGCAAAGAGACATGGAAGAGCTCTCCGATCTTGTAGCCCAGGCAGGTATGACCCTAGCCCTGAGTAGCATTCTTCCATCACCCAGAATGATGCTGCAGTACAAGGACAAAATGATTGACTTCAACAATTGGCTAAGCTTCTGGTGCCATTCTAAAGGGATCCAGTATCTGTCTGCCTGGGATGACATGGTCGATAGACCATGATGCTTTGCCAGAGATGGCCTTCACCTGTCACCCCTGGGATTCCAGATACTGGCTAAGGTTCTTGCCACCCCTATAGTGCCTTTTTTAGGCAAGGTTCAAATGACAAATTCACTACCGTAACAGGAACAGGCAAGTAAAAACTGAGGGTGATGCTACTCAATGCTAGAAGTCTAAATCTCAAAATGCACTCACTCGAGGCACTCCTTAAAATGGAGAACATTGATATCTGTGCAGTGACTGAGACCTGGTTCAAGGCTCAAGACAGCACCCCTGCACTACCAGGCTATAACTCATACCACACTTTTCGGCCATGTAACCTGGACCGGAACACCAAAGGCGGAGGTGTGTCCATATTCATTAAGGATATACACACCTCCAGGCTAGTTGCTCAGCATAATGCAGCCAAGGTTATCCAAGTGCAGCTAACTCTGGGCAAAACTGCAATCCAAATTGTAGCTTGCTACAGATCACCCACCATGCCCCAGGATTCCCACTCCTCTTTTCTTGATGTACTGGAAAATATTAGGGTTCAACCAAACACCCTAATAATGGGCGATTTCAACTACCCCACCATTAACTGGGAAAACTACTCATGTACCAACTCCTTCACTCAATGCTTTCTGGAATTCATAAACTCCAATGCCCTGGATCAAATTATCCACACCCCCACCAGGGGCAACAATATCCTAGATCTAGTCATTACCAACATGAGTGACCGGTGTTCCACACCTGAAGTCAACGCCTCATTGTTCCAGTCCAACCATAAGCTAATTACCCTAGATATCCACATCCTGCCCCCACCCCCCATTAAGGAAACCATGGTAAAAAAATTCTCAAAAGCCAACTTCATGCTTCTTAAGCCAGAAGTGGTGAACTTCATGATGCCCATGCAGATGGACAATACAGTTACGACTACTGAATCCTGCACAATTGCACTTTATAAGCACTTACATGAGTGCATGGATCGTGCTATCCCAAACAGAACCAAGACGCTATCCTCCAAAAAAAGGAAGCCATTCTGGTGGTCCCCTGCCATAAACAAAACTGTACAACAGAAGGAAGAAACTGTTGCAAAAGAGAGTAAAATCCCACGAGTGGAGGAGCTCCCTGGTCAGCCTCAGTAAGAAGCTGCAGTCCCTGATAAAATCCTCCAAAGCTGGTTACAAAAATAAAATCGCCACTGATTCTAAAGACAACCACAAAGCATTCTATAGCTATGTCAAGAATCTCAATGGCAACACTCAGATCTGCTCTGAGTTACAGCACAATGGCACTAAATATACAGACCCAACTGATATTGCCAACATCCTTGCAGATAGGTTCAGTGCTAACTTTACCCCCCTCTCACCCCCTAAAGAGCCCATCTCTATACCAGAAGAATGCAAAGTTCCTGTAATCACAGCTGCACAGGTAAAAACCACACTCTCCAAAGCCAAGAACACAGCATCCATGGGACCAGACAACATCCCAGGCTGCGTTCTACACGAACTACAGAAAGAACTGGCACCCCTCCTAAGTACCATGTTCAATCACAGCCTCACCTCAGGCTTTGTGCCTGCTGAATGGCACACAGCAACGGTTATCCCACTCCACAAGGGGGGAGCCACCACGGACCCCGGGAACTACTGCCCCATTAGCCTGACGAGCTTGGTCTGCAAGGCCATGGAACGTATCATCATGGAACATATAAACAAAGACATTGGTAATCTCCAAACTCTGGACCCCACCCAGTTCAGGTTTGTAAAAGGCAGATCATGTCTCCTAAACCTGATAGACTTCTTTGAAGCAGTCACCAAAGCCGTAGACAAGGGTAAGGTGGTTCACACAGCCTATCTAGATCTTGCCAAGGCTTTCAACACCATCCCTCACTCCGGAATTATAGATAAACTCACTAAACTAGGTATAACTCCCTATGTCACAAGATGGGTTTCCATCTGGCTCACTGACAGAACCTACACTGTGAAAATAGCAGACTCCAACTCTGACTTCAGACCAGTGACAAGTGGAGTACCAGAGAGTTCAGTCCTGGGTCCTCTCTTGTTTGGTATCTACTTCTCTGAAGTACAGGCTAACACAGAAGGTCTTTGGCTAATGGAGTTTGCAGATGATTACAAACTAGGAGCCATAATCGAAACTCCTAAGGATGTGGGCATCCTACAAAAGGGCCTCACTGAGACAGATGCCTGGTGTCAAATCCAGGCCTCAAGCTCAATGCCAAAAAGTGCATTGTCATCCCCTTTGGTAAAAACTCTGTACCCATGAACTACAACATAGGCGGTAGTATACTTAACACTGAAAGTGTGATAAGAGACCTTGGGACACAGGTGGACAGTAGTCTCTCCTTTGATATTCACATTGCCACAGTAGTCAGGAAATCTTTCTATGTGGCACACCTCATCACAAAAGGTTTCTCATCCAGAAAAAGAGGTCATTGTTCCCCTCTACTCATCACTCATTAGACCCATTATAGAGTACAAGACATTTACAACAACTGGAAAGGCCGCAGAAATACCTCATAAAGAGGATTACCGGCCTCAAACAGGTGCCCTACGCAGACTGTCTCAAAAAACTCCAGCTTTAGTCCGTCGCATATCGCCTACTCAGAGGTGATCTCTGCCTAACATACAAAGCTATGTCAAACCCAGAGCTGTTGGACATGCTCCACTTAAAGAAATCCCAATCCCTCTGAGCTACATGCTCTAGGGACTTAAACCTTGTCACCACAATAAACAGAACATCCTGGAGGGATAGATTCCTGTCCCAGGGACGTCCCATACTCTGGAACAAACTACCTATCTATATCAAACAAAGCTCCTTATTAGCACTCTTCAAGAAAAATCTTGATGATTGGATGAGAAATAGGAAATTCACCCTGGGGATCTCCTCTGTGGCTCTGCTCAACAGTGGCACAGGAAAATAATTTTCTTGGGTGGCAAAAGCCAGGGTACCTTTTTGGCTGGGCTTGTATAGGCCCCAGGACAGATAGCCTAGTACCTACCTATGAACATGAAAAGAGACATGGAAGAGCTCTTGGATCATGTGGCCCAGGCAGGTATGACCCTAGTCCTGAGTAGCATCCTGCCTTCGCCCAGAATGATACCACAGTATAAGGACAAAATGATTGACATCAAGAATTGGCTAAGCTTCTGGTGTCATTCAAAGGGGATCCAGTATCTCTCTGCCTGGGACAAAATGATCGACAAACCACGATGCTTTACCAGAGATGGTCTGCACCGGTCACCCCTGGGATTCAGGTTACTGGCTAAAGTTCTTGCCACCCCTATAGTGCCTTTTTTAGGCAAGGTTCAAAGGACAAAACCACCACCGTAACAGATACAAGCATGCAGAATCTGAAGGCAATGCTACTCAATGCTAAAGTCTAAACCTAAAAAAGCACACTCTCGAGGCACTCCTAAAAATGGAGAACATCGATATCTGTGCAGTAACTAAGACCTGGTTCAGGCTCCAGAGAGCACCCCTGCAATACCAGGCTACAACTCTTACCACACTTTTCGGCCACCAAACCAAGACTGAAACACTAAAGGTGGAGGAGTGTTCATATTCACCAAGGATATTCACACCTCCAGGCTAGTTGCCCAACACAATGCATCTGAAATTCTCCAGGTGCAACTAACACTAGGTAAGACTGCAATCCAAATTGTAGCTTGCTACAGATCCCCCACCATGCCCCAAGATTTTCACTACACCTTTCTAAACATACTGGAAAATATTAAGATACAACCAAAAACCCTAATACTGGATGATTTCAACTACCCTGCCATTAACTGGGAAAACTACTCTGGTACCAACACCTTTACCCAACGGTTCTTGGAATTCATAAATTCCAATGCCCTGGATCAACTAATCCATTGTCACACCAGGGCCTCCAATATCCTAGACCTGGTCATTACATGCATGGGAGATAGATGCTCCACACCAGTGGTCATCCCCTCATTGGTCAGGTCAGACCATAAGCAAATCATCCTTGACATCCACATCCCACCCTCACCCCCCCAGTAAGGAAACCTCTGTAAAAAAAAAACTTCTGCAAAGCCATCTTCATGCTATTCAAGTCTGAAGTGACAAACTTCATGACACCCATGCAGATGGGAGCTGAAAGTTCGACTGCTGAATCCTACACTAAGGCACTGTATGAGCACATCACTCGTGCATGAATTGTGCTATCCCAAATAGAACCAAGATGCTCTCTTCCAAAAAAACTAAACTAATCTGGTGGTCCCCTGCCATAAACAAACTATACAACAGAAGAAAGAAACTGTTGCAGAAAAGAGGGAAATCCCAGGATGCAAAAAACTCCCTTACCAGCCTCAGTAAGTAGCTGTGATCCCTCATAAAATCCTCCAAAGCTAGTTACGAAAATAAAATTGCCAAAGATTCCAAGGACAACCACAAGGCATTCTATAGTTATGTCAAGAATCTAAATGGCAATGCTCAGATATGCTCTGAGCTACAACAGAATGTCATTAAATATACTGATCCCAAGGATATTGCCAATATCCTGGCAGATCGATTTAGTGCCAACTTCACCCCCCTCTAACCCCCTAAAGGGCCCATCTCAATACTAAAAGATTGCCAAAATTCTGGTAATCATGGCAACACAGGTAGAAACTGCACTCTCTAAAGCTAAGAATACAGCATCCATGGGACCAGATGACATCCCAGGCTGTGTACTACATGAACTACAAAATGAACTGGCATCTCACCTAAGTGTCATGTTTAATCATAGCCTCACCTCAGGCTCCGTGCCCACTGAGTGGCGCATAGCTACAGTTATCCCACTCCACAAGGGGGGATCCAACTTGGATCCCGAGAACTACCGTCCCATCAGTCTGATGAGCCTGATATGCAAGGGCATGGAACGCATTATCATGGAACTTGTAAACAAAGACATTGGCAACCTTCAAACAATGGACCCCACCCAGTTTGAGTTTGTGAAAGGCCGATCTTGTCTCCTGAACCTGATTGACTTCTTCTAATCAGTCTCCAGAGCTGTGGACAAGGATAAGGTGGTCCACACAGTCTATCTGGACCTCGGCAAGGCCTTTGACACCCTCCCGCACTCTGGAATCATAGATAAACTTACCAAGCTGGGCATAAATCCCTACATCACTTGATGGGTTGCCAACTGGCTTACTGACAGAACGCAGACTGTAAACGTAGCAGACTCCAAATACAGCTCCAGACAAGTGGAGTACCTCAGGGTTCAGTCCTGGGACCGCTCTTGTTTGGCATCTACTTCTCTGAAGTACAGGCCAACACTAAGGGACTCTGGCTAATTAATAAAGTTTGCAGATGACTGAAAACTGGGAGCCATTATTGAATCCCTAAATAATGTGAATATTCTACAAAAGGGCCTTACAGAAACAGATTGTTGCCAGAGCCATGGGCTCAAGCTTAATGCCAAGAAATGTATAGTTATCCCCTTTGGAAAAAACATGTACCCATGAATTACCACATAGGTAGCAGTACACTGAATGTGTGATGAGAGACTTGGGGACACAGGTGGACAGTAGTCTCACCTTCGATAAACATATCACCACAACAGTCAGGAAATCCTTCTATGTGGCACACCTCATCACTAAGGGCTTTTCATCCAGAAAAAAGGTAATTGTCTCACTGTACTCATCCCTCATTAGACCCATTATAGAGTAAAACCCCCCATTTGGTATGTACCTCACAAGACATCTGCAACAGCTGGAAAGGCCGCAGAAATTCCTCACTAAAAGAATCATAGGCCTAAAGCAGATGCCCTATGCTGAAAAAATTTCAGCTATACTCTGTGACATATCATCTACTCAATAGGTGGATCTCTGCTTAACATACAAGGTGATGTCAAACCCTGAGCTGTTGGTCATGCTCCACTTACCGAAATCCCAATCCCCCAGAGCCACACGCTCCAGGGATCTAAACCTTGTCATCACAATGAACAAAACATTCTGGAGGGATAGGTTCCTGACCCAGAGACTCCCCATACTCTGGAATAGACTGCCCATACATGTCAAGCAGAGCGCCTCCTTGGCCCTCTTCAAAAGGAGCCTTGACAATTGGATGGGAGATAGGAAATTCACCCCGGGGATCATGTCAGTTGACCTGCTAGATAAGGGGTCCAGGGAAGAAATATCCAGGGAATTGTTGTGGCTAGGCTTGTATAGGCCCTAGTGCCGATAGCCTAGTACCAACCTATGAACCTATAATATCTAATATGTATTAGTGTGTATAAAAACTCAGTTTTTTATATCTCTGAAAAAAAAATTCAGGAAAAAATATTTTATTTACAGCTCAGAAAAGTGTCAGTGCTTTGCAGTTTTAAAAAAAACTAAAAGAAAAAAAGTATCTTGGCAGTTTTCTTGACCTAGTCAGTAGTAGTGTTTGGGGATGGATACTTGCTATTCTAAAATGCATTTTTTATGGCCATTGTATATAGTTTGCCTTGAATAGGCTGCTTTAAAATTAAACAATACATATATTTTCCACACCTACTTTTAAGTGTATAAAAGCTGATATTTTTAACATTGTAAAATATTTCTGATTTTTGTTACTGAGAATCACTTGCTTACCTGTGATGAATAGAGACTTGTTGCTTTGGAACATTACCTCGTCTTCATGACTTTTTTTTTTTTTAGAATTACTGTGACTGAACTCCTCAATGAAGTTTTAAGACCACTGGTTTCTCTGTTTTTATATTGTATAAAAAGAGGCATTTACAACTCCTTTTGTTGATCCAAATTTTTTGTGGTTATTGTTAGTTGTTGGGAGCTATCTTTTAATGATTCTGGTCATCATCTTTGAGAGAGAGAGAGAGAGAGAGAGAGAGAGAGAGCGCAACTCAAGGTGTGGGCAGTCAATATGCTGTCCATATGGCTTACATTGACTTGTCTAAGAACTTTGACAACCATGCCACATGCTAACATAATAAACAAGCTGAATCAATGTCAAACTGACCCATACACAGTTGGATAGGTAGCATATTGTTTGAGGGGTAGAACCCACATAGTGAGGTTGACGGGTGTGTCCTCAGCAGAGATGAAGGTAACCAATGGTACTTCAGGGGTCCAAGTGAGAACTAGGAATAAAAGCTTGCTTCAACAAATAAACAAAACATGATGGAGAGACAGATTTATCATGCAATGTTAACTCATTCTCTAACAAATTTCTACTCCAAATTAAGTGATTTAACACACTTTCTTCCTTCAAAACAAAGTTAGAAATCTGTATGGGTATCCACAAATGCACCCCTGTTATGAATAGCCTGTTGCTCCTTGAAAAAGGAGTTAAGATCTAAGGGTGGGTACTTGCAAGGGGTACATTGCCACTGGGCATACTTATTTTGTATATTCTACGAATGTGTATAAATGTGTATATTCTAAGAGTATGTGTATGTGGTAGCTGGTCTGTTCTGTGGACTCTCTTCAGATGTGACTTGAGCCAATTATAATACAGCAACAACTTGCATAAAGATGTATTTTATGTGTATAAAATTTAATAAAACAGTGGGAAAATTCTCATAAAAAAAGAAATCGCCAGTACAACAGAGAACTAAAGGAATGTGTCTGTCTTTCAAAAAGTGAACCAAAGCAGCTACCTCGTATTTGTAAAATCGGTCTAATTTTCCTTAGTAAGAGAAGTTTTCTTAATGATAAATGGTTGTTGAGCTTTCTTGGTCATTCTGGTAGGCTGTTATGATGTCGTTGCTATGTTAAGGACCCTTTACCCAAGATTAGATCAAAATGCGTGACATTCAAAGGATGGTTCTGCTTGACTGCTTGATCTCATAGGACAGGGTAGTATTCCTCAAGCAGTTTGTCAAGGATGGACAGTATTAATTAATAATCAGTGTGTAATATCTTGAGCTTAACAGTATTGTAGCTCTTACCCTGACTGGCAACTTGTCTCACACACACAATTTTTATTTATCTTTTGTAGACCAGGTTAGTCCCATTTTGCTAGTTGTCAGTTTTCAGAGAAGACCCAAGGTGTGTATTTTTACTACTGGGGGAAATTTTGTACAGGACATGCTGTGGGATCTTTTACATCCACCTGAACTACCAGTTGCCAACTGTCCAGAATTTTTCTGGACAGTCCAGAATTAAGGGACACTGTCACGGATGTTGAACACAAGAATGTTTGCATATATTATTGTACGACAATCTCCTTGAGGAGAGGTTAAATGTACACTTCTATTCAGCATGTATTTTACTTTCATGTACATGTCCAGAGTTCTTGACATGAAATGTTGGCAACCCACACCAACTCAGAGAGATGGGAACTCAATTGAATATCTCATCTGAAGAATGACATGATCAGGAGTACAGCACTTGGACCAAAGGTGTGCATGCTACCTGTTGCACCACTGACACTGTTGATGTAAATTCTGGAATTGGAGCATTAAGTCTAACAGTAAAAGATGTGCATCCATGGCTAAAAAGCTAGAGAGTTGTATTTCAACTGGTTAAAGACTTCTTTCACTATCCTCTGTATGTGATGCAAAAGGGAGAGAGAGCTTGATACTGGTATTTCTGGTGTTCAGCCTTTTCAAGTTTGACCCACATGGCATCCTGATGAATGAGTTTGTAGAGATTAGAAAGCCTTTGTGGGGTTATGAAAAGCAGAACTGCAGCTTTGGCGAAGTTAATTTATTAAGTATCCAGTTCTAGACGAGAACAAAATACTTTTGACCTCAGTAATATTGTGGTATTTGTATACAGTGAGAGATATACATGTGATATGTCAAAAGGCAGATAGTTAATAAACGAATGAAAACTGAATGACCCAACACTTGGGGTCAAGGCCTGTGCTTTTGGAGAAACCTGCTTTAAAGGTGCCATCTTGAAAAATATTAGGGTTTGAATGAACTCTAAAGTGAAGTTGGTGTTGTAGGTTTATAAAGAACTATAATAAATAATACTATTACAAGCCTAGCCAATAATCTGAGGTCAGAATCAAACCCTATACCTTGTATCTGTGAGGCAAAGACCTTAGCCTGTTATGACAAACCATCTCTCTTAAAGTAGCCCATACTCTTTTTCAATAGGTGCCATGGGATCTTTTGCATCCACCTGCGCTATTGCCAATTTAAGCAGATGGGACATTTGTTTAGTCTCATCCAAAGGGCTATACATTCAGGAGTGCAGCAGCCCTCCTCCATGTTATGCTGCATTGCAGTGTCAGCAATCCAGCTACCTGGTGTGGAAATAGAACCCACTGCCTTCTGTACCAAAGGCAAGTGTACTACTTGGTGTGTCATTGATACAGTTAGTGTGCTATGTACACTATTGTTGGACTACAACCTCCCTAATGATAGGCTAAGGGACAAAGTTTCAAAGTCCCTTTTAAGGCTGAGAATAAGGTCTTTCTTTGTATTGTTGTCATGATCCAAAGGCTGTTTATTGTACTGAAGTCAGTCCTAAACCTATGCTGGTGTGGGAAATGGTTGCAGTTCTTGCTGCACTTCTAAGCAGTTGTACATAAGTGTCCTATCAATGGTCTTCTCTTTAAGGCACAAACTGGCTATTGGCCAAAAGTAAATAACTCTTCATGGGCTGTTTTCTGAAGCATAACAACATGTGCATGTTTAGATCTGCAGGGGATGTTAAAAATGGGCTGGAAATGTGACTGTGGCTTGGCAAGAAGAGGACCTTCAAGAGTGAGTTAAGGAATGCTTGCACATTATCTCCTGAAAAAATGTTATCTGATGACTAATCCATGACCAAACGAGGAGGAGTGCTATGCATTTCATAAAATCTTCAATATGAGGTTGAGAGATTTAACCATGGAAAGCCTATTAATGTGCTTTGTGGGGCTAGTAATAAGAGTCTTAATTTTTGGAAAACAAATGCAGACCAAATATCCTATTTTTCTTTATTGATGGAAAGTAAGTACCCAACAAGATCTTTGTATGCCCCCCCCAATATCTTTGAGTGACCAAATAATACATTTCTTTGGACCATGCATGGCACTATAGCCACATTAGTAGCTACTTTTTTTCTTGTGAATAAGAATTTCTTGTGCTTAGAAATGTCACTTGACTTGTTTTGTAAAGCCTCTAGGCTTCACCTTTCTCATGGTTTTAAGAGAAGGCATAAGCCTTGGCCTTTGACCCCACATAGATTATGAGTGTGGACAGTCTCCATTGCAGTGATAAAAGGAGGTTTTAAGACACGAGGGCATCCATAGGTTACATAAGCTGTAGATTTGGTTCTGTATGTAGAAACCATTTTTTAACAAGTGTGCCTTTATCTGAATTAGTTAGTGAAATAGACTGGTAAGACATGAGAGCCAGTACATCTGGGGAATATTGTTAATAAATGTGTCTAATATATCAACACCAGTACTAGGTTTTGTTGTAGTGGGGACAGTGACTAGTAGTGTCACCTTAGTGAGAAGATGGTCACTGAGTAGAATCTCAAGCCATGCTAAAATTCCCAAAAAAGATTAGCTTTATTATCACAATAGAGAATCTTAAATTCAGTACAAAAGCTCTCAAAATAAGTTGGTTCCCATTTGTAATGCCTATCCAGTTTACTTCCTTGGTGTACACTGGCTGTGCAGTTAGGTCTTTCCATATTTCACTGTTTTCTTGCTGCCATTTCCTAGTCTTAAAAAATCAAATGTAGTAACATCCATGTGATTGATTTGAACACAGCGGCCCAACATTTGCACAGTTTGCCTGACCGATGTTTGCATCATAACACAAATGAAGGCAAAAACAGTCCTTGGATTTCTCAATAAACATTGTGCCAATTGGGATCCAAGGCCTTGGTATTGCACATATACCTCCTTCAGTGTTAAACTTTCAAAGGCTTCATGAATTTATCCAGAAGTGGAATTTCTTAATATGCCTTTGTAAAATGCCTATTTTTACTTTTCTGTATATAACTGAGAAACTTTGCTCACAGAAGAATATGTGCTGCAATGTTTATTTGATGTTCTACAATTTATACAGTCTACTGCTCATCCTGTGTTTTCAGGCCCCCCCCCCCCTTGCAACAATCATAATTCCATGACTGCTCTGATGTACCTAATCTTGTACCACTGGTGTATAAGGGCCCTGATTTTCATGGATTAGCCTGTATGGAACAATGTGTTGCCCCTGTCTTCCCATCAGTGGTGGGATACAAAGGGTACATAAATAATAATGTTTGTATACTTTTAAATGAAATACGGTTCTTTGTCATTGTTTACAATAATGTTTATACAGTTCTAAATGAATACTCATCTTTCTCCATGTAAATTATATCATTTTGAAGTCTTGTATTCTGCAGTTGACAACTTTATGCATCCTACTGTTGCAGGAGAGCCACTCCTACGTTAGCACTTGCTAGACAGAAACCAAATCAGGATAGGATGCCAGTCTATTGCAGAATTCATTTAGTCACTTGCCTGATGGTATATGGCATCAGTCATACTTCTAAACCTCTTGGTACAGTAAATTTGAACAGAGCCTAAAACAATGGGGTGACAAAGGCCAGAAAATAGGGACAGATTATTGCTCTTAACTTAGATAGTACTAGAATGAGATTTGTTAGCATGCATTCCTCAACTGTATCTTGGTATATAGTGATTTCAATCCTCAGTGATTTGCCAGATTCCACAAATTTTATGTGGAACAGGCCAAAAATTAGACAAAAATCTGGACAGTCTGCGAAAATCTAGACAATTGAGTGGTATAGCATCAATGTTACAGCAGTTGCGTTGTTGCCTGCCAGAGACATGCTCTCCTCTTCATTTCTACTGTTCATTGTCTCTTCATTTGCATCATGTTTTGCTGGTTGCCTGGCTTCTTCCAGCATTCCCAAAAGCATGCAGTAGCTGAATTGGTGTTCCAAAGTGCCTTTGGTTGTGTTTGCCTTCAGTAAGTGTTCATGGCCTGTGATGAGGAGGCATAACATTCAGAGTTGGTTCACAGCCTTGTGTCATTCTTTGCTGGTATATGCATTGTTTTCCCCATGACGGTGATATGGATTAAGCATTTTATTGTAGAATAAATAAATGCTGGCACATATTCTTTCCTGAAATTAGATTTGTGTAGTCTCTACTTAAATTATGGTGGGCGGAAAAATATTTTAAGATTCAGTTTTGGGACTATCAATTTCAGTGAAAATAATTGTTCTTGTCATGGGAGATTAGCTTTCAGCAGTATTTTTTAACCTACCAAAATGTCTTCATTTTGTTCGTTTTGTACACAGACCCAGTTCAAGTTGTTATTTGCACTACTGGTATACCATTGCTATGATAGTGTGCCAGCTGTCTGTGCACCAAAAAAATGTAATGGTGAGAATGTGATCCCCAAGACCACCTTGTACAGTCGTTCGATGTTCCCTATGCAGACAGCTTGAGTCATTCTGTCTATAAGAAAGGCAAACAAAACAGCCAGGCTATGGTTGGTTAGGAAAATTAGTTGATAAATATATTAGAAAGTTGTTCATTATTATTTTTCTTTATAGTAGATATGTGAGAATTGTCTTAGTTTTTGAAACTGTCAAAACATGTCTCAGAACTATAAAAAGCAAATGGCAATTTCTTAGACTGTCTGCTATCTTTCCAACCATAATTCTGCTTCATTTACTAAGAAGTTGTATTCCACAGGAAATGATTTTAAGAAGCCTTGGGTTTTCTCAGTAGGCTGATAGTTAAAACTGAATTTATTGCAATCCCTTCAGGCTAAAACTGAAGGAGATGAAACGTCTTCCAACAAAGGCTGCTGATCTAGTGCAAAATAATTTTCAATTTTATCAGATTTTACTTGCGAAAATAAACTCGCTTATCGATTTGGTGTTGTCTTTTCCATCTGCCTCAACCTGTATGTTACCAAATCCAAGGCCGGCACTTCAGACTTGTGGCTCCAAAGCTCCACCTCCCCTCCCATAATGCCATTCTTCTGTGATAGGCACGGTCATGGAACTCCATTGGAGAGAAGTGTATTTTATTTGTTTTTACAATGCTTATAGCATTTATCTAGAGTTAGGGTATTTCTTTTCTCTCTCTTCTGAGAGGCCAGGCAAGACTGTGTGTGCATGCTTGTTTTAATTGGGTCAGTTGACTGCCCTGTCACCAGGACTAGTGGCCATTTTCTTTGTGTTTAGTTTTCCCTTTTGGATTTTCTCTTTGGTGTTTGCTCTAGTTATCCTGGATCTTCATGTGTTAGTTTGCAGGATTTTTGTGTGCTATAGCAGATCCTCTGTAGAGAGTTTGTGTTGCATGTGCTGTATTTAAACTTTTCCTTGTCAGTTTCCTAGTAGGATTTTGGAGATAAAATTGGGTTTCTGGAAGTGTTTATACTATAGTCACAAGCTGCCCCCTTCAAGATTTGCATGAAAGGTGTGTTTACTGCATAGGGATAGCTCATTTGGACCAAGACTGTGAGGTCTTGTACTTTTTTGGATATGGCCTTGGCTGATGTGCCAAGTTAGTGTTGAAGGGGCTTCTCGCCTCTTACTTTGAAAAGGTCTGCATTGGTTGGGTCTCAGCCTAAGAAATCTCAGGAAAAAGGTAAGAAAGATAAAGACAGAAATAGAGGAAAAAGGTAAGAAAGATAAAGATGGCAATAGGGATAAAGACCAAAAAGAAAATAAAAAAAAATAGTTGTTTTCACCTTCTGATGAGTCAGTTCAAAGGGCTCCAAGGCTCTCTGCTTCTTTTGCTCCCTCTGGATCTGGTTTCAGCACCTCCATGGAACCAATCCCCAGTCCTGTTAGCACAGACTCTGGAACTGCATCAATCCTCACTTTGAGTACTGAGCCCCTTTCTGACTGCAGCACCAAAGTCAGTTTGGTGCAGATTACTATTTACACCTGTCACCCTGGCTCTGGAATTCTTGATTGAGCCTTCACCCCCCCACCCCCTTTAGTTTGGTTCAAGGATTTGGATAAACCCTATAATGGTCTACTAAACCACCTTGCTAATTTCAAGTAGACAGAACAGTGCAACCAGTTAAAAGCAAAAACTGTAAAAACAAAAAAAGAAAATGACTGGTAGGCAGCAAAAGCATACGTCCAAGTAGAGCTGAAGATGATGCAGACATGTTTAAAGGCTCAGATTTACTTTGGGATCATCCCCCCCCCTTTGCTCAAAGAGGGAAGAGGTTTACCCTTCTCCTTCCATCTTGTTTTTCCTTCCCTGCTTTGTCATTCTTTTTTTTCAGCCAGTGGTTCTGGGTCTTACTCATGTCAATGTGGTTTCATTGTCATCGCTGACAGCTTGGCTGCCTTTAGCTCTGCCTTCTACCTTGATGTACTCTACACCAGCTCCTTTGAGGCCATTTTCATCCAGTAGTATAGAAGTTGGGGTTGACTGAGACTTTTGGAGTTGGCCTTTGCCCCTTGGTGTTTCAGCCGTGGACAGCTTGGCCATGATCTTTGCTTTGGATCCAGCCTGGTTGATGCCTGGGTGCTTCATCTAGATGTGGGGATCAGGGAATGACACTTTCCCAGTTGTTTGGTGTTGGCAGTCAAAGTTGTTGAAATGATGCTGTTTCAGTCCGGGACTGGTTTATCACACATCATGTCAAATCCAGCCTGATCCTCTTGACTCCTAGATCTTCAGTCTCGCATCGCCTTATTCAGGAACATCCTGCAACTCAAGCTCGTGCGCTGTCCCAGACTTGGAAATTCCTCAAAGCTTCCTTGTCTGTCTGTCAACATGGTGGAGCACAATAAGCATCAATGTAAAAGGATGCACCTAGATTCCCTCCAGGAGACATTGAAAGCAAATCAAATGGCATCAGAAATACTTGCTCTGGGAATCTAAACCTTTTCTGCAACATCTGCAGAATGGTTTGGAGGGATAGGTACATCTCGTACAGGATACCATTGCTCTAGAACAGACTCCCCATCCACATAAAACAAAGTTTATTCCTATCCATTTTCAAGCACAACTTAGATCTATGGATGGGAAACAGAAGATTTACCCCAGGACTGCCCCCTGGACTACTAATGGACAGAGGTAGCTCCTAAATGCTTTATCTCATGCATGGGTCCCCTCAAATTAGCTGTGGGATGATCCCAATTATTCTCATTAAGAGTAATATATAATTATTGAGCATGGGCTGGGTAAGGCCAATTTATAACTAAGTGAGGTTTATTTTGAGTGCGAAAAGGGAAATGGCTAGGCTTTGACTTTGAGGGGAAGGATCCCCAAAATCCCTCTGACAAGGAGTCTTTTTGGAGACTAAATTGAATTGATGAGACAAGGGGGACAGTTGAAACTCTGAAGCCCCTTCCCTTGTGTAGTCAATATTTCTTTGAGGCCTTTGGTGTGGGCCCATCCACAGCTTAGATGGTACCCCCTCCTGGTGCACTCGTCAGCCTGATGTCTAGGAGGGTGTAGAGAGAATTTGATATGAGGGAGACTATCCTTAGGAAGCCAGACAAATCTTAGTCCTGTCCAAGGATAGGACATGTTGGAGCAAGGGATCTGTGGTTGATGCCTTTGTTGTTGCTTCCGCCTCCAAAATAGAGCTCTCAGAGGAGAGTGCATTTGTTCATCCTCTGGACAGGGAGTTGACAGCTGGACAGATTTGGGGAGAACACTTTATGTTCTGACACCTTTGTCACTGTGCACTGAACTATATGGCACACCTGACTAGGCTTCAGAGAGACTTGATGTTTAATCAAGTGTCTAAGTCAATAGCATCTCAGCCAATGGTTGAAACTAGTAAGTCTACGGAGGCTCGTTTAACTGCAGTGTTATTTGGAAAGTATTCATGCAGCTTTCCTTATAAAGTTCTTATAGAAAGCAGCTTGTTGCAAGGTGACTGTGATCCTTGTACCCTTTCTGGCCCAGGGATGTCTGGTTCTCCTTTCTGTGGCCTCACCTAGGGAATCTAAAAATTCCTCAGACCGACCACTTGGTTCCTCAACTTGGGAGTCTCTGCCCATCACTGGAAGTGATCTGATAGTTGCACATATCCTTTTTTAATTTCAGAATCCCATCATCAGGACATTTGTTATAGTAGTAAGTGGAGAAGATTCAGTACTTTAGCTATCATTAAGGGTTTGGACCATCTTAGATGCTATTTCGGAATTATCTGGCCTTCACTCTGAAGCTAACTATTCCACTAGTAATGTTCAGTTCAGTTGGTAGCAATTTCCAGTTTCATGTTGGTCATGACCATCATCCTTAAAGTTCTAAACAGATTTTTTGAAAGGGAGATTTCTAGTTGGGCCTTTTTTTTGAGGGGATCTGGTTCAACCTTGGAATTTGTCCCTTTTACAGGTATTAACCAGGACACCATCTCAGCTTTCTGCTACAGTGGATCTTAAGTCTGTGTCTTAAGAAAACTCTCTTCTTGATTTCAGTAACATCCACCAGAAGAGTATCAGAACATCAGACATTGTCTTGTAGGTCTCCCTTTCTGACTTTTCACAAAGAAAGTTTCTTTGCAAACTAATTCAGCCTTTTTGCTTATAATGGCTGTGACACCCCACTTTTGGGCCAGTAATCAAGGAGCCTGAATCCTCTCAACTGACACTGGTGATGGACATTCACTTGGAACAAAAATAGATGCACACAGTATTTCCAGAGGCAGTTTTCTGCATCAAGCACAATTTTCCTTAAGAGCACACAGGGAACACTAGGTCTGGGGCCTGGATTTGTCTGTGGTCTCTAGACTCCCCACTGGCACAGCTATAGAGTTGAGTCCTTAGTCGAGTGTCCAAGCCAAGTACTCCACAATCTGTGTGAAACCAGTGCTTCGTGTCCCTGCTCCAAGCAGCTGATACACACATACTGTTGGAGATTTTGAATTTGTGTGCACACACAGATGCATCTGAGAGACTGGCACAGATTTACTAGCTATGCCCCCTTCTGCATAGACTATGGAGTGTCTGGTGACAGTACCTATCTTAAAGTCAGCTACTCTAAGGCTCTTACAAGGGTACCCAATTATATGGAGTGAAATTTAATATTAATACAAATGGTAGTGTTTTGACCAATGCATTAAGGCTTTCAGAAGTGGCCACAGAGTCACCAAATAGGAGTAATCTCCAAATGTTAAAATATTCCCTAAAGGACAAGCAACAATGAAAAGTTGAAAATACTAAAGTATTTATTAATTTATATTTAATGTTCTTTTATTATCTATTTACAATAATCACCAGAGTTTCAATCACAGGCAATATTAAAATAACATACATGAATAGACACACACACAAAACTGTACTTAACTAATCTCACTATATTTTCTTGACTGATCTAAATAATTACTATTCCCTGGTCACTTAGTAGAGCAAGGCAAGATGAAGTAGGTGAGTGGTCCTCCTCCTTTGTCAGGTTCCAAAAACAGAATGCTCTGGGACTTCAGTCTCATCTAATATTTAAAAAACATAATTTCAGTGATGGATTACAGAATAACATTGCATACATCCTGTCATCTGACTTCTGGTTCCAGTGCTACCCCCTTCCCTAGAAACTGACACAGAATTAAGTATGTGTCAATAACACACACACAGAGACACACACACACACACACACACACACACACACACACACACACACACACACACGAGACAGACAGGCACGCACAGAGACAGACACACATACATACACACACACACACACACACACACAGACACACACACACACAGACACACACACACACACACACACACACACACACACACACACACACACACACACACACACACACACACACACACACACACACACACACACACACACACACACACACAGACACACACACACACACACACACACACACACACACAGACACACACACAGAGACACACACACATACCCTTTGCTAAGATATGTTGCAGTTTCTCAGTCCTAAAACACTTCTACTCTTCCTTCAGGAGCTAATAAACCATTCTCTGGCACAGACTGGCTGCAGTTAGAACTGTAAGATACAATATTTATGCTATAAATTAAGTAATTTTAATTTCTTACTATTTTTCAAAGTTAGCTGGACTGAGATTAACCATTTCTCTTCAGTTACTATCATCTGTTAACATATATACTTTTCCTTAGTTAACCACAGTACAGTCTCTGATGTAAATGTATATTTCTTTTCTGTCCAGCAGAACACACCGAGGAGACGTTATTAATAAAAGCAACTTTACAAATACATTTTCAACACAAGCATCTGTATAAATCAGTTTGATATACAAATGACATATAATTCTTTACAAAACACCAGCTAGCTATGCTGACATATATTACACATCCACTGCCCTACTTCTCTTGGCATAGCTGGCAATACCTCACATCATCACAGTGGCCTCTTTAATCTAATCTGAACTGTTGTACTCTTCTTCTTCTTCTTTTTTTTTTTACCAGTATTGTCTTCTAAATTTCAGTAATAAAGGGGAATACATTCTTCACTGTCTGGACCTTCATCAGCAGTTGAGATTCTATTTTAAATAGAACCAAGACTTTCAATCACCCCAGCTCTGTGTCCTTTGGTAATGTAGTTTCTCAGGTCACTCTGTCCAGATAGCTTTCTGACTTCATAGCCTTTGTGTACAGAGTTAATGGTTCATCCTTGCCTTCCAAACCAAAGGCTCATTCTGGAAGGATAGTCTCTACCTCAACCATTTTCAGTCATGCCTCTTTGGATATTTGCTCAGCTGTTACTTGCATGAACACACACTCACTTTTCTGTTTCATTATAATCTTGTTATTCAGTCTAGGTCAAGGACTTCTTTTGGCTGTACCATTCATCAGAATGTTCTTAATGGACCTCATGGACTTGTCTGAAGTCTTGCTTGTTGGACCTGCTTTGGTGTTGGCCTGATTATTTGACATAAATGTTAGTGACTGGGTATGGAAGAGCAAACTCAATCTAAGGAGACTTGGGGACACAACATTATGAGAGGGGATTTGGAGCTTCTGAGCCAAGGGTCTGAAGTGCTGACCTCTGATACGGTCTAACCTGAAAGCTCACAGGTTGAGACTGACAGAAGAGGACAGAACAGATCTAGCATTTCTGTTCTAATTACATGACTTTTGTTTTCTCACCTTGAAGAACATGTAATTGCTTCTGAATTTCACATTTCATATCCCTCATTTAACCTCCATGCTATCTTCTCCTTCTGTTCCATTTTTATTTTTCTGTTCTTGATGTTTCAAATCTCCCACTTCCAAACTTGCACAGTTGCATCCCTGTGGCTTTTACTATCTATTATCCTTACTCTTATATTATGCATGGAGAATACCAACTGTAGTGTGGCTAGTGATGGTTTCAACATTACTGCTATTTTATATGCTAAAGTTAGTTGCTTTGCATAATTTTCAGAGGTGGTATATCCTCTGTAAAATGCCAATAATGTACTGCATGTGTTCTAAGGTGTATAGCTACATTAAGTAGTCATGCTAGCATGTAGTAACTTCTTGATTAAATGCTTTGTGCTTGATAGCATAATGGGACCTTGCTGTTGTGCAGTTTTAAATCTACTCCCTCGAACTTGATGAGAGAGACCCTTTTGTGCAGAACATCCACACAAATTTGATGGCTACATTATCAGTTTCCTTTTCCTATCCCTTATGATTTGAGCTTGCCTTTCATTTTTAGGGTGTCTCTGCTACCCGTTCTGTCATAGCAATCTTTGAAAACCACCATGCCTTTATCCTGCACAATTACTGGGCATTCATTTGTTGAAAAACTAATAGACTGAGTACTTTTATCTGTTGGGGACAGTGAGTATAATCAATCCACTAACCCAGTTTTGTGACTCAAAAGATTAGCTCAGAAGTGAGAATTTAAAGAGCATGTGGCATATTTTTTCAGCAAACTGATGTGGGGACTTCATTGGTTTGGTAGTTTTAAAACCTTGCCATCCCCACTCATAGTACTGTTTTGGTGACGCAAACTGATGTGTGGTGTTGTAGCTAAGAAAGGGAGCCCTTCAATATGTTTAAAGCTCAATTCCACTCCAGCTCACATGTTTGCTCACATGTTTGGTACCTCAACACTGACAGAAGTATAAGTGTGCTATATTTCTGTGATAACTGCAGCTATGAGAGATCTGTATTCCCTGGAAAAATACAATAGAAACTAAATATACCACGCAAGTGTTTCTTGGATATTGCATATAAATGGCCATGATCCCCCCCGGGACATCATTTTCACAAGACTGGAAGAAGTTTGCAGCAGAGAGACTATTAACTAGGACATAGAGTATCATAGATGCCAGCCCCTCCCCCCATTCCTGCTGCAGCTTTTCACTGAGGGGGCTCAGTTCAGTAGAAATGGGTTTGTCGGTCAGCCGTACCTTAGCTATGACATCTCATTCATTGCAAGCCAGTACTTCTATTCACACTGCAGATTTTCTGTTAAAATAACCATACTTTGAGGAGATGTGGCCCACAGCTGCCTATATTACAAAAGTGTTAATTTTCATTAATGAAGATTAACACTTTTGTAATGTAGGCAGCTGTTTGATGGCTAAACACAAGCTTGTGTTTAGCCATCAAACACAGCAAATATGCCAACACAGGGTTGTCACAATTATAGACCTTTACAATCAGAGCTTCAATTGCTCAGGTTATGAATTCCCACTTTTTCATTTCCCTTGGTGTTTTGCTCTTGCTTGGTTCTGCAGAATAATTTATTTCTGTTTTTGGGGGTGTCTTGGGCTGAGCACTTGATCTGGTGAGACCTGCATGGAGTGTTTTTTACCTTTAGGCAGCACTGTGATGCCTACTGAGGAGCCCTGCCTGAAATGTGTGTTTGTGCTGCATGTTGAAAATTCCTGCATGGAATGTTTCTCTCTTGCATTTTGGCATCACCATGTAGACCCACAAAATTTTCTGCATAGTCTGTTTTTTCACTTTGAAATGCCACTGTTTCCTGATTCTCACAAGAGGCAGTCATACTGTGCTTGTGTGCTGTTGAATCAGGAGATGCCCCACTTTACTTCCCTCCTGCATCAATTCCCCAGTTCCTGCCCTGACTATATTTATAGAAATGGATTCCTGCAGTCTATATTGCCCCTTTTACCCCTTCCACTAAAAGGCCCTATACTCAAATAGTACAACATACTATATAGCAGCAGTACACACTTTCTTTGACATGGTTAAAGTAGTCTTCTCCGGACTTGCCATGTTTCACAGCACTGATTGCCTTTTATTAACTTTTAATAAGCCAAAATATACTCCACAAAAGACGAGCTAGTATGCAAACTGAATAATAGACT
This sequence comes from Protopterus annectens, assembly GCF_019279795.1. Classification (NCBI taxonomy): domain Eukaryota; kingdom Metazoa; phylum Chordata; order Ceratodontiformes; family Protopteridae; genus Protopterus; species Protopterus annectens. The sequence continues at coordinate 665,696,507 of NC_056748.1, forward strand.
AATCAAGATTTTAACGGTTGACTACATACCCTGCTTGCCCAAACTCCTTATAAACCCTTCAGCCATTTCTCTTCACAATAACTACCTCCCTAACTCTCCAAATAACCACAAAGAAACCTAATAACAAACATAACACTCTCAAGTACAAAGAAAGTACAAAATCCTTAATATTTAATTCCCCTGCCCAAACTACCAAGTCCTCACCTAATGGCAAACTTCCCCGAATGTTCAACCATTTCTCTCCTCAATAAAAACTTGCTCACAATTCTCCAAATTATAAAAAACTAAGAATGCAAAACGTGAAAATCTACTAAATCTTACCACTCCATTTCCTAGCCAAATTATCAACAACAAAGCCATTTTGCACTATCATAAAAAACAAAACAAGTTTAACCATGAATTTGTCTCCCGCCAAATCAGTCATACTACTTCTAACTTTATTTATACAAACGCATGCATATGATAGCAATAGATTTGACCTTCCTTACCATGAAACGCACTGCTAAACCTGGCTAAAATACCCCCCATAAAACATTTGTTTAGTCTAGAAAACAAATCTTGTCACAACCCTCCATACTGCAACCTTCTCACTATCAACAGTACCTTATTTCAGCTTAAATACTTTCAAAATATTTCTTGGTCACAAATAGATTAACCCACTATTAAACATTCTCCCCCTTTTTAGAACCTTCCTAGAGTCAAAAACATTTTCATGTTCCTTTTCTAACCCAAACAGTTCAATGAAAAGTTCAACTTCCATTTTTGCTCCTCCTCTTTGCAGCTGCCACCAGATCCTCTCCCAATTCACTGGTTTACTGTACCTATCTTGGTTGCTCCCCTGTTCAAAGATAGTAAGAACACTATTTTTATTGTACTGCTGCCAGGGAATGTGCCCTAACCCCTATCCTCTCTGCAGCCAGAGAATGTGCCCCTATCCTCTCTGCAGCCAGAGAATGTGCCCTAACCCCTATCCTCTCTGCAGCAGCCACGCAAGTTTCCACAGTTGCTGCCTAATACAGGTGCATGCATACTTCCACACGTGCAACCTCCTGCTAGACAGTCTACCACTTGCAGTATGAGGCTCGCCACCTCACCCCACCCCCGGTCTGATCCCTCCAACACCCATGCAGCTAGTTGAATATGGGTCATCTGGGTCTTTATCCGCTCTGTGCTACAAGGCTAGACCAGGTACTCTTACACAGGGGTCATTTTCGTACATCTCATGGGCCTCCATTTCAGGAGGTTTAAGGTATCACACAGTGAAAACTTTAGCTTGATTGAAGTTTCTTTCTGTTTTTACTAAATAATTGGTCTGTGTGACCTTTTTATCCTTTGGTTTTGATGTTAGCTGGGATATTTTGCAGGCATCTTGATCCTTTATGGGCATCAGCTGGGTTTAAACACCCGGTATTTCTGTAGTTTTGCCAAACTAACCACTTGTATTGTACTGATGAGGTCAGTAAGGCTAAAACATGCATGTCCCTAGCTAGTGGGATTTGGCTTTATTGGCCTCAATGTAACCATAATGACTTAAAAAGTCATTAACATTCAGAAGCCCTGTAGCTGAAACACTTGTCTGTAAGGGGGCATTTGCATATATCCCTTGGGCCTCCATTACAGGACGTTTAAGGTATCACACCATGAAAACTGTAGCTTGGCTGGATTTTTTTTCCCAGATTTTACTGAGCTGTTTGTATATGTGACCTTTTTACACTTTTAGTTGTATTTCAGTGACTGTGAGATATCTGAACAATAGTTGTAAATTATTTGCATGACTCAGTGCAGAAAATCATTCTAAGTTCACTGGTACCAGGCTGGTATTCTGTCATCCTAGACTATACATCTTTCACTGTACATACCAATGCCATTGATAGTAAAGAACCACTTGCACAAAACAAAATCTGCATTCCACTCCATCCCAACGTACCCTAAATAATCTACTTCCAACATTCTTAAACATTGCTACTTTTTCAGTTGCATTTCCTGTCTCTAGCCTTGCCAAGCATTCTGTTATCAATGAAGGTCTTGATCCTGCAACATGGAAGCAAGTGCTTGCTGTGTTATTGCATGAAGACATGGCTTTTGTTGCCATGAGAGTAACTGTCTACAGTAGTCTTATCTGTCTTGAAAATCCTAGAAACATTAGGATACCCTCTACTTGCTTATCACTTTTCCACATCAAACGCTGTATCTAGCTTTTAGTAGAACTTCAGGCCTAATCACATCACAAAAACTGCCATTTTGCATGCAGTCAGGCATATACACGATCAACTAATTTGTTGCAAACTTGGGGGTACACTCTTCCTCAACCTTTCAGAAGCTTTCTATACTGTTAGTCCAGGCTTGTTGAAGTGGCACCCCTACCCCATGCACACAAATGGGGTGAAAAGGGATTGTGGATGCAATAGGTTAAGGAATGGGTATATCTCAGCATTTTTGCTCAGTGGATCTTGGGATTCTGCATGGTTTTGATTTAGGATCACTGCTTTTTGCAGTTTTGGTGAACTACTGGTTAATCATTGTGGAAGCTTGGTGCTTAACTAGTATAACAATTATAGTGTATTCAGCCAGCCAAGATGAAAGAGAACCTGACTGTCTACTTGAGTCTGACATCCAGCTGCCACTCCTTGCAGATGTGGATTAATGCTAAGAAAGTAAATGTAATGCTGTTTTCCACTAATAATCTTAAAGCCTTCAATGCTGACCTGTATTCTGCTGCCAGTACTGATCATGTCTCACAGTGAAGTCATTACTGTATAGCACTTCTCTTTACTAATGTTGCATTAAGGACGCTAGCTGTACTAAGCTCCTTAGTTGTATCCCTAGTAATTAACTGGTATTCGCCAAACATGGTAAGAGGTATAACAAAGACTAACCAAAAACTTGGCAGATAATGGAAAGTGAAATCCTTTGTCAGAAAATGCTAGACTCTGTACTGCTAACTTGTAGTTGGCACCATAGACCCACAAACACCTCTTCAGAAACTTGAGCAAATGTATAAAAGGGTTACATGGTTTGCAGCATGTTATCATTCTAGGACCATCACTCATCTGGGATTTGCAGTGGCTAGAGTTGAATTAGCAGTTTCTGATGCATAGGAATTTATGGATAGCTTTTTAACTGTATTTCCCAGACTGTCCCTTTCTGTGGCTGTCATAAGTGTAGACCACACTGTAAGAGCTCCAGCCTCTGGCTGGTAAGCTTTTAGGGTCCGTTGGACCAAACACAACACATTTGATGGTTGTAACTTTGTTTTTTCTGGAATCCTTTGAAATAATCTGTCTGTTTCTCCAAGTCTTTTGGGTTTCTAATACAATGACAAGAATAGATCCCATTCCTACATCAAAGTGTATGATTAAAGATTATCAAATTAGTATTGCTTCAATCTTTGACATTAGCCAGGAGTGCTCTTCACAGCACCTGCAATGTACTCTGTGTTGACTCTTCTTTTTTTTTTTTTTTTTGCATTGAACTTAAGGCTATGGTTCTGACAACAGCCATTGGTCTCATTGAGGCCTTTCTGCAAGATGTCAACATCACTTGGGGAGAGCTTGTAATCATCTGCGAACTTTGTCAGCCAGGGTCCCTTCGTGTTGGCCTGGACTTCAGAGAAGTAGATACCAAACGGGAAAGTACCCAGGACCGAATCCTGTGGGACTCCACTCGTGACTGGTCGGCAGTCTGACTTGGAGTCCGCTACTTTCATACTGTGGGTTCTATTTGTGAGCCAGTTTGCAACCCACTTAGTGATATAGGGGTTGATGCCTAGCTTAGTAAGTTTTTCTATGATTCCTGAGTGGGGAATGGTATCAAATGCCAAGGTAGGCTGTATGAACCACCTTATCTTCATCCACACCTCTGGTGACCTGACTCAAAGAAGTCGACCAGGCGTGATCTACCCTTCACAAAACCAAACTGTGTGGATCCAGTGTGTGGAGATTCCCTATATCCTTGTTTGTTAGGTCCATGATGATGCGTTCCATAGTATTGGACTAGTCAGGCTAATGGGGCGATAGTTCCTGGGGTCTGTAGTTGCTCCTCCTTTGTGGAGAGGGATGACTGTAGCAGTGCGCCATTTGGTAGGGACAAAGCCTGAGGTGAGGCTGTGACTGAACAGGCCACACAGGTGAGGTACCAGTTCACTCTGTAGTTCATAAGACACTGTCCTTTGTGAAGAGGGATGACTGTAGCAGTGCGCCATTTGGTAGGGACAAAGCCTGATGTGAGGCTGTGACTGAACAGGGCACACAGGTGAGGTACCAGTTCACTCTGTAGTTCATAAGACACTGTAGTCACCTGGGTGTATCAATTTCAGTGATCAGTGCTACTTTTGTCTTTTCATGGACTAGTATATATGGTTCTCTCATCTATTTTGTTGAACTGTTGTCAATGGGTGATCCCATGTGATGTAAACTTCATCGTTTTCTTTAATACTTTGTGTTTCGTGTTTCCAATGCTACTCAGCTACTTCAGTATTATGTTTGCACAATCCCCAATGCAAGAGTCTTGCCACATTATTATTCCTTTCAGTATACAATCTGCCATTAGTACATCACAACTAGCAACAAGATGTGTGACTGTTTCCAATTCTGTTTTACAAAACCTACATTTGTTTATTCCACGTTCAATGGACTTGGTGGACTATATACACATTGGTTTATAATCTTGGGTCACCAATATTAACCTGTTGTCTTTTGGTTTAAATTCACCTCTCCTTAACCATTCCTGCATTCAGTCCTGATCAACATGAGGTTGTTCAAAGAGTTTTCTATACTTGCAACTATATTTATGCATTTTCCACATTTCTTGCCTTTTTGTCTGATCCTTCACCTTATATTTTTTCTTCTGTTTTTTTTGGCACAATCAGTTGCTACCTAGTTTTTATCTGCTTCTTGTTTGATTTCTATTCCCGGCTGATGCCAATATGCTTCTGCTAAACTAAGCAGGGAAGTCATCTTTGACTTATTCTTCTCATGTTTTAAAACTATCACTACATTTGGGTTTTGTGAGGTCGGCAGATATGCATGCAGTCTTATGATTGCAGATCTATAGATGTAATCAATTTTGAGGAGGCCTATACTTCAGAATGGGGAATATACTGATTTTTATATGTAAATCTGATGAGCATAAAGCATATTTGTTTTCCTGTCCAACTGATCAGCACCTTTTCGGGTCAGTCACTCATTCCAAAAGTGTAAGTTAGGACAGGAAGAGCAAATTGGTTTATAGCTTTGACTTTGTTCCCAGTATTAATTTAAGTTGTCTAAAATATTTCTTACTAAGTTTTATTCACATTTTGTTTTATGTTTTATTGTTGATCCTTCACTTCCCAAATATTTATACACTCTTTGCTCAAGTTCCTTTATATCCCATTCCTATTCCAGGCTGACGTTTTCTTGGTGCTGCAGCTTTCCTGCTTTTAAAATTTGCTTTTGCACATTTATCAAGACCAAATAATATTTTTATATCCTCTCAAAAAGAGTTTTAACCACTTGTGCTTTCTGTTCCTCATCTGATTAACTATACAGTTTTTAATCCTCCACACAAAAGATAAGTCTTTACACTTGGTTGTTTTTCTGGGAACCAAATTGTAGTCATTACTTAATTCAATAAGTAGACAGCTTAATGGGTTAAGGACAAGACAAAAAAGCAATGGTGAGTCACCCTGGAATGCCCCCGCCCCCTTTGAATTTTTATCCCTTGGAATAATTTGTAATTGTATGGCTTAACTGTACAGTGGTTTGCCACTGTATCAGTCACTGTAATTGATAAGTGTAGGGTGTAGGTTTATACATTTTTAAGCACTCTTTTATCCATTAACGTGGAATATTGTCAAACTGTGTTTTTTGTCTATCCATGCCATGCTTGGGAGTATTCCCCTTTTTACAGTTCTCTATTATGACTTTATTTAACAACAAATGATCCTTTGTTCCATATGACTTTTGTCACCCTTTCATTCTATTGCCATGACTGAGTTTTTCTGTCTGTGCTGATATTTTTAGTTTATTATTTGTAGTACTGTACAATTGATCCTGATTTGTTCGGATAATATGCATTGCTTTATCATGTCTGTCAAATGTTTTGTTGATCTGTTCCCTTTTCTGTACTCTTCTAATAGTGACATTCCTTGTCTTCATTTCTTTATAATTTTCTCTATTCAGTACTTCCATGATTGCATTTGATTTCTCCCCTTACTGCCCTGTGTCTTTTTGGTAAGACTTCATCTGTTGTATATTAACTGTGCAGCTAAACTTAATTCTATTTATTTATGTTCTATCACATGAATCTCTCTGAACAGTCCTAATTACTGTCCTCATTTGTTTTATCAAACTTTTAACTTTATGGGTTTTATTGACTTTTAGTGTATTTCTTTCTTTGATTTCTTACTGTGTCTGTCCATCTCTATTAAATCAAACTCTTCTCTTCAATCATTTTCTCCTAAACTAAGGCACACTTTTTTTCTCCATTTCCTGTGGGCATTCTACAGAAAGTTCCAGAGCATCTTCCTGTTCCACATTCTGTTCATCCTGTCATCCATTGCTCTTTTATATAGGAACCCACTAGCCTATCACTTCACAACATTGACAGCTTCAGATTTGCCATAGTAGTTTCCTAAGGAAGGCTCCAAAGTATCTTCATATGGCAACTGATCAGGTGTTTCCTGCTCCACTAGTTTCTCCTTAATTTAGAGGTCCATTGCTGTATCTTGCTGTGATGTTATTAGTTAGATTTTCTGCACTAAATCCTTCTCTTTGCAGGTAATTCATAACCTCTTTCTATTTCTTTAACTTCTCCATTACTAATCCTCTTGATTACTTTCCATCTTTGTTTCCTTATTTTTTGTATGTTTTCTTTCGGCTTTTCCTGGTTAGGGGTCGCCACAGTGGAACTCCGGTCCGCTAATGATTGGCAGTAGATTTTTTTTTTTTACGAGTGCCGAGGTGCCAGCTCGACACCCAACCTTCAACGAAGGCATACCCATTCTACGCATGTCTTTAGAACGTCACTTGACCGCGGGGAGGACATGCAGACTCCACACAGAAGGCGCTCCAGCTGATAATCGAACAGGAGAACCTCTTGCTGTGAGGCAACAATGCTACCGCTGCACCACTGCAGCTTATGTTTCCTTATTTTTTGTATTGTAAAATGTTCCATATCCAGATGCCTTTGCCAATATTTTCTTCAAATATCTTTGGAGCTGCTCTTTTTGTATTGATTTACTTTTGCTTTCTCCTTTGCATAAATATTGCAGCATATTGATTTTTTTCTCCTTACTTGGGCTAGTCATTCCATCATGCTGTGATATAACTGGTATTAGACTTTATACACCAAATCCTTCACTTCACAGGTAATCCATAACTTCAGCTTTTATTTTTTTAACTTCTACTTTATTAATCTTTTGTTTGACATTCCTTCTTTTGTGATCTTGTTTTTTTGTATTGTGAAATTTTCCATATCTGGCTGCCTTTGCCTATATTTCTCTTCGAGTATCTTTGAGGCTACTTTTTTTGTATTTGTTGATTTTTGGCTTTCTCCGTTGCATAAGTATTGCACCATATCAGAGCTCTCTTTCCCATGTCCATATTTCTTTTTTATACCTTTCAAAATTTTTTTTTGCACTTCCTCAGTCACTTTTTCCAAATGGCCCAAGGATTCCTGGTCTGTTTTTCATAAATCTGTATTAGTGAACACAAATTTTTATTTGAAACGTATGACGGGGTTTTTTTTTTTTTTTTTTTTTTTGGTGTGGAAATTTTGGGCTTGTTGCGTAATAGTAACAATACATATTTTCTTTTTTATCCTCAGCAGTCCACTCCATCTTTACAGCTCTTTTTTTGGCCTATCACTTTGGGATTTTTGTGGATTACTACTACCTTATACAACAGGGTGGCCATCTTCCCTCTGAGTCTGGCCCCATTATAGGAATGTTTCCATGTCTTGAGGATTTACATGGGCATTTTTTTCCAGTCCTGGCATCTGTGTGTCTAGCAGGGCTTTTTTTTTTTCTTTATCCTGGGTCTCGTGTGCTCAGCTATCCATTTTATATAGTATAGATTAATCGTCTGAAGTAGGTTTAAAAAAAAAAGTCTATATATTAATGTCTTGGTGAGATTTTGTGAAAACAGTGTCTACCATGTGAAGGCATTCACCAAGACTTGAGGATAAATTCTCTGCATTCAAACCCCAGATCTTCTTTATAAACTCTGTTTTATATCGCTAGGAGAAATGTATTCAAATATGAATTCAAGAAACCGCTACAATTTCAGTGAAACTGTCATAAGATCTACGTGGATGATTTTAATGTCTGACTTATCCTTCATATAGTTCTCTAGCCTTTATGTTTGAACAAGAGCTTATTTTTCATTTGACATACTTTCTGCTCCCTGTCTCTTTCAATAAGATATTTTTATGCTATACATGGCATCCTTACATTGTCTCTGATGCACTGTAATGCAGCAAGATCAGTTTGAGCTGTTAACCATGTCTATGCACATGTTATATCAGTTCTGCAATCCTTCGTTATTTAATACTTAATATCCACGTTAATTTATTCTATAAATCATTTATTGTATATGTATTGAAATTGTATTTTAATTCATATTACTCGTTTGGCTTGGGAATAATATTGGAATAGTACAGTGTACATAGTCTGGTCTAGGCACTTAGGTATTCTGGATGTTCTGCTTTTCTTATGGTATGTAATGCTCTGTACTTTTATTGTTACTATTTTTTCTTACTGTTATCACTGTACAGTTGTATGTCTTGTGGTGAAGCTAGTCTCTCATTGTTTCATTGAAGAGAGACTTTCCATGATGGACATTGACAGTTAACAAATCTAATAAGTTTTGTGTACAGGTAAACAAAGTTACAGAGTATGACGCATGTCTCTCAAATTCTTTGCTCAAGAATTCTGGATAAAGCCAAAAATAACCGGGGGACAAAAGGCAACATCAGGAAAATTGCTCTTAAACTTTGACTGTTGCTAGAATAACAGGTTTTGCATTAGCATGCATTTTCTGAAGGCTTTGAAGTCTGAAACTCCGATGGCTGTCACTTTAGTAACTAATTTTCAGTGATTTGCCAGAAAACCATACATTTTTTAAGAGGCATTGACATTAACTCCCTTGCCTTTTCTCCATTTTATCCAATGGATCGGGGTGTCACATTTACAAGAAATCAAAATATGAGGCTCACACCTTGGCATTCTACAAAATTCCAGACAGTTAAGTATGGCACCATGTGTGTATATTTGCTATGAAATACATCACGTGTCTATGCAACACTACACTGAATATCTGGTATATCATGATCTGATTCCATTTTATAAGGCATTTATTAGGATGCCACTTGAGCTGATACTGATCTAATTATTTTACTGGAAGACTCATCAGGACTGAGCAGCCCTTGTCTGTACACACAGCCCTAAATTCTATGATTCACTTCCATCCTGTCTGTGCTTGTCCTATTTTTCCAAATAACCTCTTTGTTGAGCAGTCAGAAGTAGGAGTCTGTTGGTTACATACCCTTCAGGACTGTTTTAAGTAAACAAACAATTGTTACATTCTGTGGTGGCTTTATGACAGTAAAATGGGAGTGTTTCTTGGCATTTAAAGTTGTGTTTTAATCTTCAAAGGATCTGCATGCTCTTATACTAATATCAGAGCTGGCAGCCTACCAGTTTGGCATTATAGCAGTCTTCTGAAATCCCTCTACAAAGCTTCACTAATCTGTTGCCACACTTTCCACATCTTCTTGTATCAACCTTGCTTACTGCTTTCAAGGTGCACTCTCTTTAAAGCACCACTATGGGTAAATGATGAAAAAACATATATATTTTTTTCTTGCCATGAACTACACTTCCTAAAGCTACCTGCAGCAAAATAAGTACTCATTCCTAATTCTATATTTTTTATGCTTGTCTGCACTCATGGTAGCAGACATCCTGGTTCCTTTTCAAAGCAAAATCTGTGCCATAATGCACTATGAGGGAGCAGATTGAAAAAGTAGCCCCACCATTTGTTCACTACACCTAAATTTTCTTACAATGTTACAATTGAAAAAACTGAGTCTGCAGATCATGTCCTTGATCGGTTTGCACAGAGTTTTACAAATGTTCCTACTTATGTAACTCATTCTCTGTAGGAAGCTTGCAAAAGTGTTGATAAATTGTGGAGATAAAAGACTTTTTACAAAGACCAGTTTTGCAAATTTCATTTCTTGGTTAGATTACTCCTCCCATCTCCCCTTCTTCAATCACCTAGAATCTCTCACATTTCCAGCTTGGCTAGATTCAGTTAGTCAACTTTGTATGACAATAGACATCAAACAGATCGTAATCTGTTGTGCTTTTAAAACGGCTCCCTCATATGTATTTTCACTTCTGAATAGCATTTCCCAGGAATTTTTTCTTAACACTACACACACGACTCTAAAGTTTGGGCCAGTCTATCGTTTTTTTTTTTTTAAATGTGCGCATAATAAAATATCGTATTTGAATTGCATTCTGACTGCTTATGTGGTTATCCTTGCATAATTATTCTGTTACAGCATAACCTGAACTATGGAATTTAATGCCAAACTTTACATAAGAATAAGAGTTCTCAGTTTCTTAACAATGTTCTCCCAAGCTTCTGATATGACCCCGTACTGTCTGTTACTATTGCTTTTACGTAGCTTGTCTTAGCTTTATACTTGTAATATACATCTCATCTTCTCGGCAACAAGCTCATGAAAAAAGCTTCCAGATCAATTGCTTTTGAAAACTGAATTGCAATGAAGGTCATTATTTGTTCATGAAAATCCATTTTTCAAAAAGCATTATGGATTGTAGTATATCTGAGCAAAGTATACGCCAAAATTATGGACACTTGTGGGGTATGCTGATAAGCAGTCCAACACTCCTACTCATCTGTTCTCCATTGCAACTACCCCAAATCATACAGCCATGTACAGAAATCATGACATACACCCATTAACACAGTACAAACAGCTGTAGCAGTGATGCTATACTCCAAACAGGGGACTCAAACAAGATATTGACAAACATAGGGCAATGTATGTGTCTCAATCAAGCAATAATGAAAGTGCTGGGGACTAAAAACTTTTTTTCC
>NC_056748.1:665708117-665773117 GCF_019279795.1 Protopterus annectens
TTTTAATGAATTATTTTTTTTTTAAAAGTGCCGTCAGGGATAAGATGGGGGGGTGTATGACTTCCTACAAAAAGCTTATTTAGTGATTCACTGAAAGTTGTTGGCAGCAATATTTTTTGAAATATTGTCCATCGGACAAATTAAATTCACTGAATCATCATGAATCCCAGTAGACATATCTCATCTACTCCCTTTCCTTACCAACAGTTTTCCAAAAAGATTCTGGAGAGTATTTGCATGCAAAATGGTCATCCACTTATATCTAGTACCTCATTCATGGATGCTTTCGCCAAATTTTCTTACATCAGCTAAGGACTGTGACCATCCCTACAAATAGTTCAGCTGGCTAAACACTCTCTGATCAGCCTTGCTTCACCCCTTATTTCCATGTCTGTACTGTTGCAGTTAAAGAAGTCAGTGGCTGACTGAAATGCGCTCCTAAGTATTGAAAGGTAGACCCTAATGGCTTATACTCAAAATTCTTTATAGCCTGCAGTGTATTTCCCACAACATTAACAGTCCTCCTTACAATGGGAACCACACCTGATGTTTTGCAAGTGTATTCCTTAATATCCTTAACTAAATAAGAACCAAAAGACAACCTATAATCATACATCCCTGTTTCTCTGTGTGTCCTTCCTTCTAAGTAACCACATGGAGAAGCACAGGTTTCACTATGGACATATGCATGGCTTTCATAAGGAACACAGTTCAACACTATCAACAAATCCTTTGCAGGGAAGTTCACTGGAGTGGTATCTACTGAGTCCATAAATACATTTGACCATATCTTGCATGAAAAGCTTATAACAAAGATGGACCTATGTTATTGCTTGACTGATTGATTTGTTAACCAAGTGAATGTACTGGTCCAGAGATCCTTTTCAGTCATGACCTGGGCATGGAAACAGTAAAGAGAATACAAATATTTAGCAAAATATTACAAAAGCATGGAAATATTTAGCATCAAGATTCTGTAGAAATAAACGAGAGGATACATTGCAGGGGTAGCTGATCAGAACAGAAACAGGTTTTAGAGGTACATTGCTAAGATAAAAAGAAAATATGCATTCTAATGTACACACAAAAGATGAATTTCGGTGTAGGAGTGAACAGATGCATTACAGTGTGTAGGCTTAGTATATTTAAATACAAACTGAGATTAACTGAGAAATGCAAGAATGTGTACTTACAAATTTACATGAATATTTATAAGAATGACAAGAATTACAAGCTACATTTTCTGTGAATTAGCAGTACACAGCTTGAAATGCTGAAACTAGAACTTAACATGGAGGAAGAATTTTAGTCTTTATCCATTTTATATAATTGCTTATAATGACATAAATAAATTGCCACTTTGGAGAAATGTCACTAGAAGGACTGTTTTCTGCCATTAGAGAAGATGATAGTTTGTGATTTTTCTTATTTACAAACATTGTGCCACCTCCTGTTTTGATACCTGGCCTGTTGTTAAAAAAGTTTTTATTCATCTTTAAGGGAAGATGATGGTCAGGAAGGTGTTTAACTAAGGTTTCTCTCACTCCAAACACATCAGGGTTTTGGGCTGAAACCCATTATCTGAAATTATTCCATTATAGTTAAGGCATTGCACATGTAGATATTGGATTTTAAGACCCCTTGTTTGGCTATGCTCTACTTTATTAGCGTTAATGTCAGTGGGTTGGCTGCTAAGCATGGATGAAGAGATTAGTAAAGTAAAGGAAGGAGTGAGATAGTTAGATGGACCTGGATCAGGAGTTGTTTTAATCTCCAGACAACAACATTAGTAAGGCTAGGTATAGTCTGGAATTAAGTCTCTTGACTTAATTCAAATACCACGAATACACGCCATTATATATGCACCTCTATTTACATTGTAACTTCATCTTTAACTTCTTTTGACATTAGATTTTTCAAAGTATGTCTTATATCTCTTTATTTCCTATATAAAATTTAATTATTTTATTTTATTTTATCTTACATTTGTTGACCGGGAGAGTACGACTGGATACATGTCCATTTTTAGTGGAGGCCCAGGGAGGAAAATTTCCACAAATCAATTACAAGCAATTATAAGGAGTATAACAGCAGCAATCATTTTTACATAGACAGTACATAAGCATGAAATTTAAAATTAGATACAGAGAATAAAAAAAAATCTTTACAATTTTTTTACAGTTAGAATGAGCCAATACATAAGTAAGAAGAATTACAGAATAAGATACAAAGGTGAGAGTTGCATCTTGAAAGTTGCATCTTTTACAATTTTATACATTTAGATTGTGTACAAGTTTAACATAGTCAGGTTGATAGAGTAGGTAAAACAACAGAGCTGAGTTGTAAGATATATAGACCAAGTATAAAAGCAAGTGTAAAGATAGAGAAAATAGAAAATTATAAAAAAAAAACTGTGCCTAGCAGTAATTTAGTGCCCCTATATGTATAGGTACTGAGAGGCCAGGTGTTTAGGTGACACTGTGAGGAAGCTGGAAATTAAATAAAAAGCTGCAGTTCCTCTTAGTAGTATAGTTCTGAAACAGAGACCAGGAGATTAGAGAAGAGATTGGATATGGTTGGGGAGGTTAGCCTAGGCTGAATATAAATACATCCATGCAAGTTTTAGGTGAACTTTGAGTAGTCTTTTAAATGTAACCTTTGAGTCTGCTGAGGTAATAGTAGAGGGTAGGGAGTTCCAAGTTTTACCTATGTAATTTGGGAAGAGGGGGTCCCTTGCTGTGTTTTTGCTCTTGTTGACCTTGTTTGGCTTTTTATCACTAGACCATAGTTATCTAGGGTGAGTTTGTAGTTTTAGTAGGTTGGCCAGTGCTGGAGTTTTATCTGGAAGTAGTAGCAGTTTGTGTGAAAAGGAAAGCTGATGAAAAGATAGGAGATTAGGAAATTCAAGCCAATCAAGTTGTTTGAGGGAATGGAAGTGCTGGGATTGGTATAGGGTTACCACCCATCCCACTTTGCGAGGGACAGTCCCTCTTTGGGCAGTTGTGTCCTGTACAAAAATTGTAAAAATGGCAAATGACCTGAGATTTTAGGACAAAATTATTTCCTATATTTTATGTAATAGTTGCATAAAACAGTTATTATGTATCTGAAACACCTAACTATTACAAGAAACAGAATAAGCAACTAAAATGATACAAGTATAAGCTTTTATTTAGGCAAAAAAGTAAAGTTCTGTCCTTTGTACTGGCCGTGGGTATGTTTCACCCTGCAAAATCTGACATTTGTACCAAAAATGTCCCACTTTGGGCATTTGAAAAGGTGGCAACCCTAGATCGGTAGTGTGCACCGGTAGCAAATTTGGCAATTTGATTGTCGCAGGTGTTGAGCTGGGCAGTTTCTGTTTAGGGTGGATTGGTGAAAATGGGTGAGGCATAGAATAGAGTAGAGAGGAGTTGAGTTTGAGCAATTGTTGTCCTGGTGGTTTGGGTTAGAAATGGTTTATTTTTATATTGACTGCCCAGTTTTTTGTGGATGTTTTTAATGGTTTGATTTGTATGCAGATCAAATTTGAGATTATTATCAATGATCACTCTTAGCAGTTTAGTATGAGTGTCTGGGGAGATAATAGTCGCATCCCTGGACACACTATTAAATGGGATGGATATTGTGGTTGATTTGTTTGGACTAAATAGCAGAAGTTTGTTTTTTGGGGGGGGGGGGGGTTGGATTAGGTTTTTGTTAACAAACCAGGTTTCAGTAGTTTGGAAGACTTTTTGTGTGATGTAGAAGAGTTCCTGAGGATCACTGGCTGAACAGACTAGCATTGAGTTATCAGCATATTGAATAACAGTTGCATCTTGACAGACACTTTGAAGATTATTGGTGAAAATGGAGAATAGGAGGGTCATAGAATGGACACTTGTGGGACTACTGTGGTGATGGGTAGCAGTGAGGATAGGTTGCTGTCCCATCAGACTGCTTGTTGTCTTCCTTGTAGGCAATTCTGAAACCATGCTAATGAATGGTTACTAAGGCCCAGGTCAGTAAGGGCTTGAAGTAGTTTAGGATGGTTGACCATATCAAAGACCTTTGACAGATCCAAGAATATGGCAGATGCTAGGTTGCCTGTGTGTTTGTTTTGATTGATGAACTTTGTGAAAGAAAGTAGGGCAGTGGTGATGCAGTGAACAGGCTGAAATCCATGCTGGGTGGGAGGGAGAAGTTGGTTGTTGAGTAGATATGGCATGAGTTGGTAGTGTACACATTTTTCAAGTATTTTAGCTAGTGGAGACAGGATGGTAATGGGGCAATAGTTAGTGGGGTTGGTGGAGGGTACCTCCTTTGTGGAGGGAGATAATATAGGAGGTCTTCCAGATAGATGGAATAATGGTTTCTGAAATAGATCTGTTTAGATGGATGGATAATGGGAAGGCAATTTCATTGGTAGCCAACTGAAGGTATTTAGCAGGGATCCCATCAGCTGCAAGTGTAGCAAGTTTAAGTTTGGTTAGCAGCCTTTTGATATAGTTGGTAGGCATGGGTTGAAATTGGAAGGTTGTTTTGGGTCTATGTATAGGTACGGAGCTATTAGTGGTGGTGGATGTGGACAGTTTTTGAACAAGGCTGGAGATTGTTTCTATAAGGCATTTGTTGAAGGTATCTGGTATATTTGTGATTTTGCTGGTGGAGGTAGGAGATGGTGTGGAGGGTTTGCCGGGGTGGAGTAGTTTATTTATTCCTGCCCAGAATTTTTTGGGATTGTTTTGGTGCCTGTTTCATAGTGTATGAAATAATTCTTTTTATCTAGAAGGACTGTGTTTTGTATCATTTCTAAGTTTTTGGAATTGTTCCTTAGCTGCTGGGGTTTTAGTAGCTCTCCAAAGATTCCAGGCTCTATTCCTTACTGCTGTTTTATTTCTAGTCTATTTGGTAATCCAGGGGCCTGTTCTCACTTTGAGTTTTGTAGTACAGGCTGGTGCGTGGGCATTTAGGATTTTTAGGAAAGTATTATTGAAGTGGGTTACAGCTTCTTCTAGGGGCAGTACTTTTAGTATGTTCCAGTTTGAGTGTTTTAGCTCAAGTTTGAATTTGTTAGGGTCAAAACTTTTTGTGCTCCTGGTTGTTTGTAATAAGGGAGTGAGATAGTTCTAGGTTTTGAATTTTAGTAGAAAGGTGGGCTGGTGGTCACTGAGGGTGTCAGGAAAGACACCTGCTTGATAAGTGGTGCTAGTCTTATTTAATAAGATCCAGTCTAGGAGGCTTTCTTTGATTCTTGAATTTCCTTGTCTAGTGTTTGAATGAATGACTTGAGAGAAACTGTAAAGGTTGTTATGGTTAGTGGGGATTTTGGCTGAACATGTGCTCCAGTCAATATTAAAATCACTGAGGATGATAGTTTCCTGGGGCACGTTTTGATTTGTCCATTGTAAGAAGGCATCTAGGGTAGGGATATTGTTACCTGGGGGTATGTAGCAGGTGATAATATTAATTGATTTTTTTTGTCACTAAGTTTGAGTTTAGCTAGGAAGAGCTCAGTATTATTAAAGGATGGGATTTGAAGATTAATAGTGGTTATGTAAAGGTTATTTTTATAAAGTAAAGCTACCCCTCCCCCTTTATAGACAGTCTGTCATGGCGCAGGACATTGTATCTGGGTCTATATCATAACATCAAAAGGAACAAATCTTGAACAGCTTAAATATTGAAATTGCCATTCATCGAAATTGCCTTTGTGGGCATCTGTGCCCCCCACACCCCCCGCTAATTATATATACCAACGCCAAGATCCCACTACAGTGTGGAAAGGGCAAAATTCCCGATCTTCACTGTACCGCAATCTCACAAAAAACAAATCAATGAACAGCAATTTCGATATTTCAGCTGTTCGAGATTTGTTCCTTTCAATGTTATGATATAGACCCGGATACAATGTCCTGTGCCATGACAGACTGTCTAAAAAGGGGGGAGGGGTAGCATTACTTTATACAAATAACCTAAACATAACCACTATTAATCTTCACATCCCATCCTTTAATAATACTGAGCTCCTTAGTTGAGTCCCTTGACTGAAAAGCTATACCCCTAAAAATCAGTCTGGCTAGTTAAAGGATTTCCTAATCATAGCAGATATATGGGAGTCAAAGGATAGCTGACAGTGGAAGTGTCAAGGTACCAGTACCAGTTTTCAAATGGATATCATCTATGTGATAGTTGTGTGGGTACTCTTTTTATCAAAGGATATTATTCTGCATTTCTTGGCATTTATTTTGAGGACATGGTCTTGTCACCATATATTTGTATATATTTGACCATCTTGGAAAATTCAGGAGTCATATGAAGAGTTTATGACAGTTCCAAGTTTTGCAATCATCCACATATCTGATCAGTCATTAGTCCATAGCAATGACCTTAACATAAATAATGATATAATATATATCATATACTGAAGAGATGTGGCCCAAGGACAGATTTCCTGAGACAAGCCACTAGTAATCACCCTTTATGATGAGAAGGTGCCTCCAGTACTAATGGATTGGGTCAGCCAGTCTGCTATGCAATAGGATCATAGGGGTTTCATTTAGTGTGATTGCCTTGTTTATAATACCAGAATGTAGGATGATGTCAGAGCCCATTACCAGGTCAAGGTGAGAACTGTATGCTGATTTGCCAGCATCCAATGCATCGCTGATTTGTTTATAGAAGTCCACTATGTTTAGGAGATATGATCTACCTTTAACAAATGGCTCCCTTTTGAAATGTCAGCTCTCAAAATGCTGAGTGCCAAAAAGCTGAAAAAAAGACTCAAAACACAGGAAAAGAGTGAATCTCAAAAATCACTGTTCTCCTTAAATCTTTCTTTTGCACCCCCCCCCCCAAAACCTGTATATGCCAAGTCCAACATCGCCATACCTTGGAGAAAAGTGAATTTTCTGAGAAATGTCATCTTGGACTTGGTATATACAAGTCCGATCTTTTGGCCATTCAGTCTCCATATTTTGGGGCTTGAAGTAGGGGGACCAGACATTTCAAATGGTTACCTTAACAAACTGATGTGGTTAAGAGGATTGTACACTACTGATGTCCATGTTAATAAGCTCTGTAGTGAAGCAGTCTAGTGCTTTACAGATGAGATTGGTTAGGCTTTGAAGACCACTGATAAAAAGTGCCAATTAGAAGAATCAAATTAATGTTAAGTTAGGTTGAAGGGAAATGAGGGAAACTACACGTCAGGGGGCTGATATCATTAGTGTTAATACTAGCTAAAGAAACAATAACCAGAACATGGAAAACAAATAGAACTCCAAGTATAAGAGATCTGATAGAGCTAATAGAAGAAATGAAGGAATTAGAAAGGGAAACAATGAAATGTAATCCCTACTGCTTATATAGAAGGAAGTGGGAATATTGGGGAACTTAAATTAATGAGTAACTAGAGGGGACTTAAGAAAGGAACTAAAGAAGCTAGGGGATGAATAACACTTATGAAACATATAGAAAACACTAGGGCAGTAGGGGAAAAGCTAGTGAGGACATAATAATAACCTCCTATGATCCTATATGTGTATGAAATGAAAATATTGTTAACTCCTGGCATTGGGTTGCATCTGTTGTATAAAATAAGAAGGGAAACAAACAAGCAATTTATTAAATAATCAGTACAACTGTCAGGAAAATTAAAAAAATGACTTGTATATTGAGTGCATGAAACATGTTAATAATGTTGTTTAAAAAAAATGGTTAAGCTAATACGTCTATAGTTACCTGGGTTAGTGGTGGATCCACTTTGTGGAGTAGGGTGACCACAGCAGTTCACCATACCTCTGATATGAATCCAGTAGACATGCTGAAAAAGAACATGTTTAACAGTGAGTCCATAGGACTGTTCTTGCGGATGACAAGAGTGCAACTTGACACATTGTCTGGACCCATAGACCGAGTGTTCCTGATCTTGGAGAGTGATCGCATGACTTGTTCTGAGGTGATGTGTGTGTGTGTGTGTGTGTGTGTGTGTGTGTGTGTGTGTGTGTGTGTGTGTGTGTGTGTGTGTGTGTGTGTGTGTGTGTGTGTGTGTGTGTGTGCATGTGCAGTGGAAGTTAGGGAGCAATAAATATGCTGGCTATGTTCTCTGGAGTTGAGTATGTGCCGATATGTATTAGCTCAGTGCAGAGCTGTGTATTGCTTCTAAGAGTTGTGCCTCAATTATAAAAGGTATTGTGACTGTGCTTTGCATAAGTAGCAATTTTCAGTTCATATGTTGCTTTGGAGAATCTGACTTTAGAAAATTCTTTGATTATCTTCTTGAGTTCACCTTTAGACGTTACAGACAATAAGTTTTATACTTTTATTGTATCAATTGTTTGTTCTAAGATTCCACCACAGATGTTTCTTCCTGAAATCAGCACTGTGTTTGTGTCTCATGCAGGCCAATGCTTCAATGCAAGCATTTAGGTGAGCACAAAAATTGTCCATGAATGTTGCATTGTGTGAGCTGGGGTTATCAAGGGGAATGGTGAGATTAAATTTAATGAAGTCATCAGCTAGCTATAATAAGTTTGCCCTTAAATAATACCTAAAGGTAGAATGGGTTGATGTTACGTCAGGTTTAGCCCTCATAGTGAATATTACTGGTAGGTAGTCAGACCTGATCAGTCTTTGGGCAACTACCTCAACCCAGGAGTTTGCTCAGATAATCAGTTAGTTAAGCCAGCTTGACTGGGCCATCAGTTAAATAAAAAAATAAACAAATAATAAAAAAATAAAAAAATAAATAAATAAATGAAACCCTCTTTATTTAGAGCTCTGAATTTGTTAATATGGTTCCTTCAAACTAGGCCATCACTGTATCAAAAGGTGGAACTACTGAGCGAGTTAGTTCAAGTGCCTGGATGTTTGCTTGTATCCATCCCTGACGTTTTCTAAATGTGTATGAAGAATATTCCAGAAACCCAGTCAGTACTTGGCGTTTACTGCAGAGTATCACATCTTATAATCAAAGAAGCCAGAGTATGTTTGGATAAAGAGGTACTTATTCCCGACTTGGAGTATGGACTTTATCATCGCGATCAGTTTAGCAATCAAAAATTTCACAGCATATTTAAGCAAAGGTTGCAGATTTATCGCCAACTCTCCTTGAATATTATTACCTCATACTGGAAAAGACTAGATGGCTGATCAGCAACCGTTCAGTGCTGTTTGAATATACTCACTTAAGGTTACCAACTTCAGAAGAGGCAAAAATCTGACAAAAAAGCCACACCATTTGCCCGGAATCCTTGTTCAACCATTTTCATAAGTAAATATACACTGCCTGTCTTATATGATTCCTTTGTTGCTAGTGATGTATATAATAAAACTAAATACCATGCTTAATGCAGCAGTTAAGGAAATATGCAAACATTCTACACATATTAAAAGCTATTTTATGCTCTTGTTCATGCCAACAGTATTTAGCTGGAACAAGTATTGCAACCTTTTCTAATTATAGGGAAGAGCAAGCAAATCTGGATGGCACACCCATACAATGTTGTATAACAGCTCGGACATTTACAGCTCTGGGTACTTCTACTGACATGCAAGATATGAGAATTAGCTTCATTTAGATTAACTGTTAATGGCATAATTTAATGCATCCTGCATACAAGAGAACTTGACTATAAAATTGTAAGTAAGACATTATATAACACAGGTAAAAATACTTGTCATAAATATGTAAGAATTCAGAAGGACTGAAAGTACCCAACAAGTACTTGGCAGAACTGGATTTCTGGACAGAGATCTGAATTTGTGACAGGTAGCAACACTACCTATCCTAATTTTCAAACTGTTTACGGAAACATTTTGTAAAAAATTGAAAGAAATTACATAAATGAATGATTATGTCTATATTAATGTTTTTGCAGCTCTGTAAGTAGTTATTACTAATTGTTGTTTTGTTCTAAAACAAAAAATATGTCACGGGGGTAGTCAGTGTGATGAAATATATTTTTAACTAAGCTTTTTGTTTCCCACACTGTGGTTCATGCCCTCATAAAATGAAATTATCATGTCCTATCCTCTTTCGCAAGATCTTTACAATTTCTTATTACGGCAATGTTCAGAGCTAGCTACTGCTTACTTAAAGAATGTTTGTGGTCAGATTATCTCAAACTTTTTTCTCAGTCATACTCTTGTAAGCATGCTATTATAAGACCATTATTCCTTATTGGTAACCCATAACTTAAAGTAGACTCCTTAGAAAGCTAGATTTCAACTGTAGGCCCTCCTGTTTATCCGTTCCCTGTTTTTGTCATTTGTATAAGGTTTCCTCACTGCTAGTCTGCTCAGTAAAATAGTTATGAATTCATTTGATTTACTACCCCGTGAAAGGGAAGGAACAATGAATTAAAAACTTTGCTATGCTATGTGGAATTTCCCAGAGCCAAAAGCATTAAACAGTGGAGGGTAAGCTAATCCAAGAGCCAAGGAAGCAGATTCTTAACAGGAATGTTGTGCCAGTTTATTCAGACTGAACAGACTAAGGAAGATAAGTAGCATAGACGTGCCACAGAAGTGGAGAAACTGCTTAGTCATGCTTTTTTATTTAAAGTAGTGTGCTCCTTAGGGAGAAAAAATTGTGTTCTGGGTGAAGCTGTTGTTGAACCAAAAACAGTTTGTCTTTTAACCAAGAGCAATGTGTCTATTTAGACAGTAAAGCAAAATTAAAAACTTCAGCAAGGACCCACCATTTTTCTTCTACCTCACACTTTTCTTTGGCTATGCCAGCACCCTACTTTGTAGAATGCAATACCAAAGCCTTTTTCACACACACACAAACACACACATATATATATATATATATATATATATATATATATATAATATGAAATTCACTATCTACCTGTATCAGAAGGTCTCTAGTAACATTTAATTATAGATACAACTGTATCTGTAATGTTGCTTTTCCCTAAGCAGTTACCCTCATACTGTGAATAATTTACATGTCTGCCTGTGAATTCTTTTCTTTGTCATTGTCATTATGTGAAATATAAACCTTAGGTTAGATTGTGTAGCCATTATTCATGTATAATGTTTTGTTCTGAGCATTTGTATGTTTACGATTATAGGAACAATACTTAGCAAGTGATCAACTGCGGTGGTGGTGCTGCAGTAACGTTGCCACCTCACAGTTAGACGTTGCCCATTCGATTCTCAGTTAGAGCGTCTTCTGTGTGTCGACATGCGTGAAAGGGCATTCCTTCGTTGAAGGTTGTGCGTTAGGCCCGGCAAGCCAGCACGTAAAAATCTACTGCCAATCAGCGGACCGGAGTTCCGCTGTGGAGACCCCTAACCGGGAAAAGCCAAAAGACACAAAGAAACAAACTTAGCAAATGATCATGAGAGCCATAACATGCCTAGTTATATACACCTTTAAGTAGATGCACTTAAAGTCCGTCCTGTTTTTAAGCACTTCCGATATCTCTAATCTCAACCTGCCTGCCAGTACTTGTACTCCCTCCTTTTTATTCAAAACAGTGTCCAAAATGGACATAGAAAAAATTATTGACAAGATCCCCACAGATGCCTAGCCAGGCAACAACAGTGTGTTCTTCTGGTTCATTCACCTAAGCAAAAGCAATCTCATTATCTGACTCAAACCCCTTTCCAGCTCATGCCTCATTACAGGAAAAATAGAAAATAGCTAATGTAATTCTTATCCCCAGATTCCTAAAAAAACAACATCAACCAATTACTTCAAACCAATATCAATCTTCCAAATGTTTGATAAAGTACTAGAAAAACTTGTCTACAGTCAATTCGCTTAGTTTCCACATACATATAAAAATACCCCCCTTCCGTATCAAATTGGCTTCTGGGCTGACAGAAGTACTATGGCCACAATCTTCACTTTTATTGATGACATTCTCCCAAATATGGAACACTGAATGCTCACTGGAACAGTTTACATTGACCTAAACAATGCATTTGACTGTGCTGACCACCCCTTGCAAATAAACTTATTTCTTCATACAGGAATTAGCCCACCAGCCTCTCTATGGTTTCAAACGTCCTCTCTAAAAGATACCTGCCATTCAAGTTGGTCCCACCAACTTTACTACATCACCAGTCAGCAGATGTGTCCTTCAAGGATCCATACTATCCCAAATTCTATTTTCTATCTACACCAGCCAACACCCATCTGCCTTCACCAGCCTGCCAATTTTCCATTATCCTGATAACATGATTATCTATAGATCAACCTACCTGATCTCAACCCTCCTTCAAACAGATTTCTCCAGGACTAATCAATGGCTGATATGGCGCAAACTGCTCCTGAACTTTATGGAAACCAAAACCATAAACTGTCATTTTCTTCCAAAAACAATCTAACTCAACTTCAGACGATTTATAACTCTGTTCTCTGGGTGAGAACATCACTGTTGCACCCTATCTGAAGCTAAATGCATATTCATCACTCATAGAATTACCCTCCTGTCTGGTTCTATGATATTCAGGCTTATTAACATGGAATGTTTTTTCTTTCTTTGCTAGCAGATTGTATGAAAGGCACTTAAATTGCAGACTCAGATCCTTTATAGCTCCACACGCAATCTCCTCAGTCTACAAACAAACCAAAAAAAGGCAGATCATGCCTTCTCTGTGATGGGCCCCAAGATCTAGAACTCCATCCCCATACACGTAAGAGACCCACCTTCTTTCTTAACTTTCAGAAAACATCTTTAGACTTAGCTTCACAAAGAAGCAAAATATGAATGCTTCAGCAAAGATGCATCACATAACTCCTATGCCACACTTCAGACGAAAACCCATAACACCCTCAACTTTAATTCCTGCTTCTGGCTTCACTCATTCTCCCTCTATTTGTTTCTTTTTTCCTTCATCTTAGTACTGCGTATGTACGCACAGATAGAACCTGAACATGTTCCAGTGAGTTCACTGTTCCACTCCAGTTAACAAATGGATAAATAAAATAAAAAAATGAAGGTGTTCAATTTTCTTGATAATGTACCTTTGGAGGATTTTTAGTTGAGCAATACTGTTTGATTTATACATACCAAAGGGGTAGTGTATTCATTGATGGGTGTGATAAGTTAAGAGTACAGTGGCAGGATGACCTCTTTGTATGTTGAAGATATTCCCTTTATCTGGGAGAGATAGAAAGATTTCCTAGCTAGAGTGGAAAAAAGTTGATAGAATGTAAGAGGATTGCCCACCTAAGTACCCAGGTCTCTTATGACCATGTCTGTTTGAAGAGTAGTGCCATTTATCACATACAAGATGGAATCACCTTTTCTGCAAAATGCCACTACGCCGCACTTTTTTGCATTCAACTTGAGACCATTTTCAGTATATGAGGTATGTGCATATTTCAGCCCTTGCTGGAGCTGTTTAATATCTGTGGATAAGCAGATAACAGTGCCCAGCTTTCAGTAATCAACAAAATTAGTCAACCACACTTCTGGGATATTCAATTGGATGCCTGCAAAATAAATGCTAAAGATGAGAGAGCCCAGCACTGATCCCTATGTTACCTACTAGATAGAATTTTGCATTCAGAGGGGGTACCAGTACCAGCAACTTTCACTACTTGGGATCTGTTGTATAGCTAGTTTGCAATCAAGCAGACAATGTAGGAGTTTACATTAGGTTTGTCTAACATTTCCATAATACCAGCTGTGGGGAAATTATCAAAAGCCTTGTACAGGTCAAGATCTTTTTATTGTACTATATTTGTATTGCTTTCTTTATTGCGGATGCTTATTTCTGTTACTGTAAATAGGTGACATTCCGGTACTCTTACCTGTTAAATGAATTTATATATTTCCTCAAGCATTCAAGAAATCTATTCAAATTATGAGTTCAAATAATATGAAATCTATTCTAGAGAAAGTACATGACAGTGTCCCAACAAAGCTGATATGAGCAGTACTGCAGTTGTTTGAAGTCTCACAAACATTGGTAGAATTAGTGCAGGCTACGTACAAGGACCCAATGACTCAAGTATGAACAGTGTTCAGCCTCAGAGAAGAGTTCCCTGTGGGAGTGGATGTGCACCAGAATTCAGCTCTGAACCTACTGCTGTTCATAGTGGTGATGGACTACATTAGCAAACAGGTCAAAGGGGACAGATCAACAAAGCTGCTGTATGCAGATGATGTGGCATTACAGGCAGACTCTGAGCTAGAACTTCAGTAAAGAATAAGGGAATGGAATGCAAAACTGAAGGCAGATTAGATGAAACTAAGCACAGATAAGACAGTGGTAATGGTAGCAAATTGGGGAAATCAGAAGAAACTGAGAATTGAGATAGAAGGGAAGATACAAGTGTAATAGCTTCAAGTATCTGGGAGGGGTGGTTGAGGAGAAGGGATGTCTGAATGAAGAGGTCAAAGCCAGAATCAGAGGGTCTGCAGCCAACTGGCATAGAGTCTCAGATGTAACGAATAACAGAAGAATGCCAAAGAAGCTGAAAAGTAAGAGAGTGGTGCAACCAGTACTTCTGTATGATACAGAAACCTGGGCAGTAAAGGCAGAGCAAATGAGGAAGCCAGAGGTGATGGAAATGAAGTGCGTGACAAAGGTGGTAGGATGCACACTGTGGAACAGACAAAGAAATGAGGACATAAGAGCAGAAACCAAGGTAGTTTCAGTTGCAGAAAAGCTCAAACAGAACAGATTATGGTAGTTCAGACACGTGCAGAAAGGCAGACAACAATCTGGTGAAGAAGATTTGAGACAGACAGGAAGAAGGTAAAAGGAAACAAGGGCATCCAGCAAAGAGGCTGGATTGAATGAGAGAAGATCTGTGGCAGTCAGGCATGAGTGTCGAAGAAGGCAGAAGTGTGGCATTGAATCGACAGAGATGACACCAGTTAAGAAGATACCTCGCCCCCATGTTGAAAAATGGGAGGAGTGGGATTGGTGATGATGATGGTGATAATTTTGATGATTCTACAGTCTGTGGATGTGTGTCATATACAACTGATCATGTATAGGTGCATTGCAATGGTCTAGTATCAGATCAAGATTTGGTTCTTTGCCTCATGTGCAATGAGTGCCAGGATAGGTTTTGGTCTTCCCTACCCCTAAAAAGGATGAAGCAGGAATTAGGACATGAACACATGAATGAAACAGCAGGTAGAGTTCCCATACATTTATACAGTTAATTTGTTTATTAGTTCAGTAAGCTTGAAGTGAGACTGTTCGCTTTGATCCATGCAGGCCTTTGAACTATAAATTTTATATATTGTTTATGTAAAAATAAAATGGGTTTTAGAATCTTGGCTCATAATCGGTACATATTTTCTTTATCTTATTTTAATATATACATTGCTCGATTCATCCTTATGTTGAATTCAAAGTTAGCACACATCTCTGCTAGATTAAAATATTTTGTGCATTGTTACCAGAAATACTGTAAACAATGTTTTTCAGGGGATGCATATTGTTTTTGTTAGTTGGTCTGTGAATAAGTACTTGTTGACACACACACATACACACACATGCATTAAGCAGCAGAATGCAAGGTTCTGCTGCTTAATGCTAGGAGTCTAAACATAAAACTGCACTCCCTGGAAGCACTCCTCACCTTGGAAGATGCTGACAACTGTGCAGTCACTGGGATACGATTCAAGGCCGCAGAGGGCACAATACCGTCACACATTCAGACGTCAAAATTAATGTGAAAGAACCAATGGTAGAAGTGTATCCATCTTCATTAAAGCACACCTCGAAACTGGTCAAACAGAACAACTCTGTCAAACTACTCCATATCCAATGCATTGCAGGCAAAATACCTTAAAACATCATTGCTAGCTATAGGTTCCCATCATGAATCAAGAAAAGCACACTGCTTGCCTGGCTTACTGGAGTCACTTGCTATACAGCCCAACACCCTAACCATGGGAGATATCCTTCCATTGAGTGGGAGACATACATGAGCACGAACATGCTCGCCCAGAGGTTCCTGGAGTTTGTCAATACAAATGCTCTGGAACAGATATTTTGCATCCCCACAAGGGGCTCAAATGTCCTAGACGTAGTACTCACCAAAATGGGAGGTCACTGCACTCCCCCATGTGTGATGCCCTCCCTGGTAAGGTTGAATGATAAATTTGTCTCGTTCGAAGTAATTATTGAACCTGTCACCACCACAGGAGCATAAAAACTGAAAAAAAAAACTTTACCAAAGCAAACTACAGCCTATTAAGCAATGGTATAAAAAGATTTATGCCCCCCGCAGTCACAGACAACAATGACTCCTATTGCAGAGGTGTCCATAAATGCCCTGTATAAATAGTTAAGCAAATGTATAAATTCAGCTGTACCTGACCTGATTAAAACCTGGTCCTCCTGAAAAAACAAGCCACCCTGGTGGACCTTAATTATAAACAGGTTATATAATAAAAGGAAGAAACTGATGTCTAAGAACAAGAGACAACTGAATCAGCAGAGGAAGAATTCCCTCCACAGCTTGAACAAGCAAATCAGAAATCTTGTAAAGTCCTCTAAAGCTAATTATGAAGCTAAAATAGCATCCCTAGCTAAGGATAAATATAAGGCCTTCTTTAACTATGTCCAAAATCTAAAAGGGAATGCCAAGCTATATGCTGAACTGATAATAGATGGTACCACTCATACTGTACCGGAGGAAATTGCCAACCTGTCAGCTGGCAGATTTGGTGCAAACCTCACCCCCCCCCCCTCGTCCCTGTAAGCCATACCATAAAGCATACCTGACACCAGTCATCTGCCTAGTATCTGTAGAGATCAGGTCATATCCGCACTCTCTAAGTCCAAATACACATCCTCAGTGGGACCAGATAACATCCCAGGTTGCTTATTAAGCAATCTAAAACAGGACCTAGTGGATCCACTTAGCATTCTCTTTAACCATGGCCTGAGAACTGGCTGAGTGGAGAACATCAGCAGTAATCCCTTTGCACAAAGGGAGGCCATCAACCAACCCTGGGAACTATAGACCCATAAGTCTAACCAGGCTCATCTGCAAGGCCATGGAAAGAATCATGGACCCTATCAACAAGGACATAGGTGACCTTCAGACTCTAGAGCCAACCCAGCTTGGCTTTGTTAATGGTAGATCATGCTTATTAAACCTAGTAGACATCTTCAAGAAAGTTATCAAAGCCATGGTTGAAGGTAAGATAGTGCATACTGTCTATCTTGACCTAGCCAAGGCTTTTGACATAATCTCCCACTCATGTATCATTGAGAAATTCCTCCAGCTGGAGATCAACCCTTACATCATTAGATGGGTAGCCAGTTGGCTCATGGACAGAATGGTATACATTCATTTAGTCATCCGTTACCTTGTTGACGTACCAAATGTCGAAAGCAGTGCAGCAGGTTCTCACAATTGCGAACCAGAGATAGTCGAAACACACAATATCCCCCCCTTATGACCCATGGTAGTGCTTGTTTATGTGGTAGAGTGGTCGGAAATGTCACATTTGGTGATTTGTACGACATTCCGACCATTCACCACTTTCAAATTCGACATTCTGGTTTGGCATTACACTCGTTCGAGGTTGGTGTGGACACTCAAATGAATATATACTGGACAAAACACATACTGCCATAGTAGGTGATTCCACCTCTCTACCAGTAGACCCATAACCAGTAGCATACCACAAGAATCTGTGCTAGGCTGGGCCCTTTACTGTTTGGAATCTATTTCTCAGAAGTCCAGGCTAAAGTAGAGGGCCTTTGGCTTACCAAGTTCACTGATGATTGCAAATTGGGTGCAATCATTGAGACCACCGATGATGTTAACATATTACAGGAGGGGCTAACACAAACAAATGACAGATGCCAAAGCCACGGTCTAAAACTAAATGAAAAAAATACATTATTATCCCCTATGGCAAAGCAGAATTCTCTGCTAATTACAATATTGTCAGTACCCCCCTAAGTTCAAACCCAGTGATGTGAGAGCTGGGGATACAGGTAGATAGCAATCTGAACTTTGACCACCAAGTTTCCACAGTGGTAAGGAAAGCCTTCTATGTTGCACATCTCATAAGTAAGGGCATCACATCCAGGTCTAAAGATGTTATAACTCCACTGTGCTCAACCCTCATCAGATCATTAATAGAGTACAATGTTCCCTTCTGCATGTACCTCACCAGACACATGCAGCAGCTGGAGAGACCACACAGGTTTCCCACCAAGAAAATACAGGGTCTCTAAACCATGACCTAGGTGGATAGACTGAAAGCCCTGTCACTGTACTCTGTATCACAAAGGCTGCTGAGAGTTGACTTGTGCCAGGCCTACAGGGCAGTGTCTGACACTGCCTTGATGGAAATGCTGCACATCTGCAAGGCAAATGGCACAAGAGTCACTCACTCACTCTAGGGATCTTAACCTAGCCTGTGACATTAACAGGACATGCTAGAAGACAGATATATCTCCCAGTAATTGCTGCTACTCTGGAACAAACTTCCAATTCACATGAAGTAGAGCTCCTCACTGACCCTATTTAGTTGCAACCTGGTCAAATGGATGGGAGACTGCAAATTCATGCTGGGGGCAGCACTCATGTCCTTCATGGACATGAGTAGTTGGTGTTTATCATAGACTCACTTTGCTAATTATATCCATCTAACCAAGGACAATTGAGGTGACTCGAGATTAACATGGCTAGACTTGTAAGGGCTCTACGGCCGCAAGTTTAGTAACCTCCTATGAACCCATGAACACACATACACACACACTCACACACATAAAGTTTTAAATTTTTACTAGTATGCTTGATGATCATGTAGTCGCCTCTGACACAGAAGTTTAGTAACTTGCTCAGGATCAGACAGATCACATTCAGGAATCAATGAAATTGAGTCTTTCTGTCTCCTACTTTGCAGCCATTAAAGTCATTAAGTTCATGGATAGTTACTAGGCATGCAGTTGAGGAGACCATTAAGGAGCATACTCCAAATTCCCAATTGCCTCACAGCGGTGTCTGGATATGTTACTTGCTCAGAGTTGCATAGTATACAAACAAAGTCTGCAGAAATCAAACCCTGCACCACAGGAAGTACCTCATTAACAGCTCATAGTCTTAATCCTCTGTGATAACTGCCAGGGTTAATCAGTATTGTATACTGTCTCCATTAAAACAAAAATTCACTTTCCACATAGGTTCATAGGTAAGTAAGTGGTTAGCTGCCCTTGCAGGCTATTTTAAGCCTAGTCAAATTTCCAGAAACCCAAGGCATTGTGCCTGTGAGGGAAACACTTTAATCATTATGCTAACCCCTCATATGAATTTATTCTTCAGGATAACACTTCTCTGTAAGTGATCTTGTAAATAAAAGCTTATCCCAGAAGCCCCCAAATTCCAATCAGCTATAATACTAACCACAAGACAAGTTTCTGATTCATCCCCAGCACCTACATGTCTGACAGTCTTCTTCAATATTTTTAGATTGTTTCAAGTATCCCCATCATCAGTAAATAGAGAATAACTTGAAAATTGGGCAAGAAAAATTATGACTTGTTTATATATGAATGACATGTTTTTTCCCCCTGTCATATCAAACTATTGCTGTCATAACTAGTGGAGACTGATCCATGGGTTATGTGTCATGCTGTCAGCAAATAACCTGACAGTGGGAGCACTGCGGTTTGTTCTGAAACAATTTGTTGACAATTGAACCATCATGTAGCTTCAGCCACGGACTGCTGACAGCAGTGTTGTGCTGCTGCATGTAATATGTTATAGTTCTCCTGATGTTGGACAATTCATAATAAAGGGTGATGGTGTTTCTTTTTCTTACTTTTCCCTTTTCTCCAAGTCTTTGTGACCCTGAAAACAGTGTTTCCTGCAAAAATAATGTTTTGTGAGTTTTATTTTCATTATTATTTTAGCTTTAAGATATTTTAGTCGATGTGTTTATTTTTGCTTAATTGACACTTGTTTTTTTTTTCCTTACAAATCCTTTAGTAACACACAATACAGTTGGTTGGCAAACCGATTATTCTTTGTACATGGGTACCTACATACCATATCCCCATGTAGAAGTCTGCACCATCTTCCTACAACTTTTGATAATCACTTCCAAGGTCACACCAAGGTCCTAGGAAAAGTGCAGTTTACAGAAGAACTACCAGCTCAGGTCAGCATAACTCGAATCTTTTTAATGGCCAACTAACTGCTACTACACTTCCCCAAACATCTATATGCAACCACACCTACAGATCGAGCCCATGTCACGATGCACCTGGTACCTGAGATAGCCACCCAGTCAACTTCATGGCAAGCCATCATCTCAGAATATGTGAGTGAGTGCTTAGGGTTACCACTTGTCCCACTTTGAGAGGGACAGTCCCTCTTTTGGCAGTTGTGTCCTGCATAAAAATTAAAAAAATGGCAAATGTCCTGAGATTTTAGGACAAAAATATTTCCTATATTTTATGCAATACTTGCATAACACAGTTATTCTGTATCTGAAACACCTAAATGTTATAAGAAACAAAATAAGCAACTAGAATGCTACAAGAATAAGCTTTTATTTAGACAAAAAAGTGAATTTCTGTCCTTTGTACTGGCTGTGGGTATGTTTTGCCCTGCCATATCTGACGTTTATACCAAAAATGTCCCACTTTGGGCATTTGAAAAGGTGGTAACCCTATGAGTGCTTGGATATTACAATTGTGACATGGGCATGCTTAGTTTGCGGTTAACAAAGGAAGACAGCAGTATTCTGGCAATTGCTGGCTGAATCCCATATTCTCCTGAGACACACACACACACACACACACACACACACACACACACACACACACACACACACACACACACACACACATTACTCAATGAAAATAGCAGGATGTCAAGACCACATGCTGATCTAATTGATGTTAATCTGTCTCTTGTTAGTCACAGGAAATCATACCATATCAGTATATATAAAAACATCATCTGTATTCCAAACACCAGGGTTTATTTATTTATTTTTTTTTGTAATCCATTTTAGCAACTAATCTTGCAAATCCACTAATTCCATAACAAATAACCCATCCATCCACAACCTGTTTTCCTATTTTTTTTTTTGCACACGGGGTTGGGGTATCACTTCAGCAGTGACAAGCCCCGCCATGGTTGTTCTTCCATACCACATATTCGCATTCACACACACACACACCTATGGCCAATTTACTGTGTTCAGTCTACCTACTATATGTCTTTGGAATGTGGGAAGAAACTGGAGCACCTGGAGGAAACCCATGCAAACACAGAGAAGGCATGCAGACTCCACACAGAAGGCACCCCAACTGACAATCAGACTGGAGAACCTCTTGCTGTGATGCAGTAAGGCTACCCATTGTGCCACTGTGCCTCCCTATCCATAACAAATACTAACCCTAAGTATATCAGCCTTTTGGGCAGGCAGCAGTAACTGATGTGTGATATGCCATTTAAGTAACTCTACTCATAATCATGTAACTGTAAATACAAGGGAACATACCTGCTATTGATCTGTAGATTCAGTGAAGATATTACACAACAATATCACTGTGCCTTGATTAGTCATGGACAAACAATACCACTCTTTGTTTGAAAATGGGACTTCAAATAATAACACCCCCAATGGTCACTCTAAAATTTATTTTATTTAATTTATTTATGTATGCATGTATGTATGTATTTATTCATTCAGTGATTGATGTTTGATTACCAGGAAATTCAGACTAGGTAGAAGCCCATTTTCAGCGGAGGCCGGAAGAGAAAAGCTCCAAGCTAAAAGAAATAATATATAGCGAGACTCCGGTGAAAAACCTAAGTGCCAAATTATAGCACTAAATCCACAAACCATGGGGAGAAAAAAATGCCACCATTTTGTCACTTGTTACACAGGAAAAAAATGAAATAACCAGTGTCACTGCCACCAAAGTCTAGAAAATCTGTCAGCATTTAATACTACCAGTCCATTTCATAAAACATTAAAGACAAAACAAAAATGCTAAAGGGGAATGAAGCGGCAAGTTTTTTTAGTTCTTAGTGCCATAGCACTTCTGTTTAGGTATCACCATTTCCAACAGTTATGCTACTTTGCAAAGCAGGTTACCTCGGGTATATATATTACAGCATTCAGTGGCACCGTGGAGATTCGACACTAAGTGTTATAGTTATGTCACCTTTCATTCAAAAAATTGAACTGCACTTGACCTATGGCTTGGGTATATCTACTAATCCTGGCAGTTTGTAGTAAAAGTTCACTCAAGGTATTTTATGTTATTCACATTGTTTCTAAAAAACAACTCATTAGAAAGCAACACTACAAGGAAGACCATGATTAACATTATTGACAGCTTTGAGCTGTGGTCCATATTATGCTGATTTACTTTGCAGTCTTTATGTAAATTTGTGCCTGCATGTGTGTGCTAAGCATGCCAAACAAAGATGCCAGTAGTGTTAAACAAGGGTAAGTAGCATAAAGTAATAGCCTCTTTTTTGTACATTTTAAACAAAATGATATTTTTTTAAATTTTAGGTAGCCGACATGCAAATCTGTTAGATGTTTTAAAAATATTATTGGTTTATATTGCATGCTGTGTACTATGGTGTTAGCTACAAAGCAGCGCCCAGTAGGTCAGTACTGACATTGTTTACTGGGGCTTTGTTTGGTGTGACAAACCAAGCACTTTACATGGATTTCTCATTAAAAAATCAATGTTCCCAGAATCCATTTGTACTTGTGGCAACTGAGGATGAAGGGAAGATCAATAAACACTACCAGTATATAGCTTGAATTATTTTTTATATAACACAGAATAATTCATCCTAAGATCAGCTCCTACAACAGTATTATACATCTAGCATAAGAACTCCTTTACATCAGTTTTATAGAATACATATATGTTATAATATTGAACATTGAAACATAATTTTACCTAATTTTACTGACTTATTTTTAAGCATAAAAAACATCCTGCAGGGTGGGTCTTAATGAGGAATAACAAATCTTCCGAGGCAATGAGATCCTCCACCTGCAGTGTAAGGCCTCAGAATACCTCTGGGTGATCCACTTTTCTCCAGTCACACCCATCTTGAAGGCATTATTATTGCTTAGAAATCAAGCATTGTACAGTAACTGCACTATTCACACTCACAGATGATATTCTATTAAACTAGATGAGGGCAGTCTTTATTCACACAATAAAAGCATATGACCTAGTATACCATTATCTCTAATTTGATTCACTAACCAAATCTGGAGTAAACAATTAAACCCTTCCATTGCTCAGAAGCTTAGTATCTGTCAGAACAGGGAACTGCAGTTCACTTTCTGCCTTTCTCAGTACAGGAGTTCCAAAGGATCGGTGCTTCCACCACTGCTAATCATCTTAGTTATCAGTGCCCACCTTCCCCACATTCCTGTCATCCTATATGCTAAAGATATGGTGATCTACAGAACCAGCCAATTCCACTCATCAGTGTGAAAAACAACTTAAAGAAGACATGGCACAACATTTTCATGGGTTAACCTAGAATATGCTACTCTTGAATGCCACTAAAAAATAAGTGATATTTGGCACCAAACACAAGCTTGCTGGTGAACTCAAAGACTGGCAAATAATAGGTTCATAGGTTCGTAGAAGATTACTAGGCTAACGGCCCTAGAGCCCTTACAAGCCTAGCCATATTTATCCTGAGTTGCCCCAGTTGTTGGTGGTTAGGTGAGTGAAGTTCATTGAGGCAAAGATCTTTGGTAGTTAACGACTTCTTCTGTCCAGGAGGGGCATGGATGCCACCACAGGAGTGAATTTGCAGTCACCCATCCATTGAGCTAGGTTTCATTTGAGGATGGTCAGGGAGGGGTTCTGTTTCATGTGAATTGGAATCTTGTTCCACAGAAGTCCAGCATGACCTGTTCATGTCAGAGACTAGGTTAAGATCCCTGGAGTGAATGGGCCTCATGCAATTTGATTTACGAATGTCTAGCATTCTCATCAGGGCAGAAACTGCTCTGTTATTAATAATCAATAACTGTACCTTACTAGAGACTGTTTAACATTTTCAGGAACCTAGGAAGCTGATAAGATCAACATTTTAACTTTCAACACTGTTGAAATTATCAGAGTCAAAATCAACTCTTTTTTTAGGTCAGATATATATCTCACTTTCTATTCATTGAAAGAATGAATACAATTGGCAAAGGGGTAGTTCATTTACACATTGAATATGGCCTCCCCCTGTGGCTCCAGCCTCCAAGAAAAATATATCTGCATTATAAGCCACTGTCAACAAATTCTGTAGGTTCATCTCACATCTTAGTGGCTCCCAAAACAAAACATCACTGTCAAATGCTCACTTAATCGCACTGGCCACCAATATGTCAGAGAATAAAACTGTTGTTAGGCTCCCTAGTTTTTAAACTCAGTAACCATGAATCCTTACCTTTTTTTGCAAATTGACTATATCTTCACAATTCACAATATCACCTAAGATTCTTCTTTCCCAATATTACATCTCTGCAGACACCAATAACTGCATTTCACAGACCACTTCTTTGGCCTAGGACCACAAAACTGGGAATCTTTATATCTACCTAAAAGAGAACACTTCCTGTAAATTATTTAGGCAAAGTCTTAAGCAATTCATTTTCAAGGATGGAGTTTCTCAATGGTTCAAAACAGGCAGCATTACTTGAAATGGACTAAGCTTCTTCTCTTCAAAAACACCTACTTTATACCACTTCTCAGATAACATTTCTAACAAATCCCACCTCTCCATATAAGCAAGTTTATTTTTATATATTGTGCAAAGGATTTTATTTCTGTTGTCTTGTAGGTTATATTTTTTCTCTCCATGAAGACAGTTCTATGATTTTTGTGTTGCTTAATGTTTATAATAACAATTTTGTCATTAATTTACTGCTCAAGATGAATATATCACTGTATTTTGTTATTTTTACATAATTAATGTTGATTTTACTGTTACTGTTGCTGTTAATATTTTTTGTATATACCTTTTTTATTTCTCCAAGTCTTTTGAGTTTCTAATACCATGACTGGAATGGACCTCATTCCTAAGTCAAAGTACAATTAAAGTTCATGAAATTAGTATTGTTTCACTCTTTCATGTCAGTGAAAAGTGCTCTTCGCAGTGCCCACAGTGTGCCCAGTAATGACTCCTTCTGTAGTTCGTACAGAGTTACATGTATTGGTAGCATATCTAAATAAGATTTTAGACTCTTTTTTTATAAGAGCCGTTGCTCCTACTGGAACTATTTGGGTATCTTTCTTCCACATTGCTGTTTCAGCTTGCACATCCTGATATTTTATAACTTTGTATCTCTCTGTGTGCAGGACACTAGTCACTGAGTGTGGCACATTCAGTGATCAATGCTACTCTCTTGTCTTCATTTCCTAAACCACTATATCCGGTTTTCTAGCATCTATCTTTTGAATTGTTGGTAATGGATGAACCCATGGGATGTAGACTTCATCATTTTCTGTGATGCTTTGTGGCTCATGTTTCCAGTGCTTTTCAGCCACTACAAAACAATAATGTTTGCACAATCCCCAGTGCAACAGTCTCGCCACATTATTTTGCCTTTCAGTATACAATCCTGCTGTCATTAGTATGTCACAACCAGCAGTGAGGTGTGCAACTGTTTCCAGTTCAGTTTTACAAAACCTGCATTTATCTGTTTCTCCCACATGTTCAATGGACTTTGTAAACCAGTGTGTACTTAGCCCACTATGTTGAGCTGGCAGTATTAACCTTTCATCTCTTGGTTTGAATTTACCTCTCCCTAACCATTC
The DNA here is from genome assembly GCF_019279795.1 of Protopterus annectens. Taxonomy (NCBI): domain Eukaryota; kingdom Metazoa; phylum Chordata; order Ceratodontiformes; family Protopteridae; genus Protopterus; species Protopterus annectens. The sequence continues at coordinate 665,733,870 of NC_056748.1, forward strand.
CTCCATTTGTTCCTGATCAACATGAGGTTTTTCCAGACGTTTTCTATATGTAACTATGTTTATGCATTTTCCACATTTCTTGCCTTTTCATCTGATCCTTCACCTGATATTCTTTCTTTTGTTTTTTGGCACATTCAGTTGCTGCCTGATTTCTATCCACTTCCGGTCCGATTTCCATTCCTGCCTGGTATAAAGCTGACTAAAGCTGACAATGTTCCATGAGATCAGCTATGGTTAACAAATATATATATGTGTGTGTGTGTGTGTGTGTGTGTGTGTGTGTGTGTGTGTGTGTGTGTGTGTGTGTGTGTGTGTGTGTGTGTGTATGTGTAATACACTACATCTGACAGTTGGCTCAGAGGCTTAAGGTTATGAGCTGTGAGATACAAATGTCAAAGTGTCAACTTTATGTTGAGGAGCTGAAAAAAAGGTCCTCTCTTTATTGTGAACAAAACAAAAACCAAAAAAGCTCTTTCTCCTTGTAGCAAACTAGTCGATACATTTGTGGTAAACATCTCATTACACCTTATACCGCACATGGATGGCTGCATCACTTCAGCTCTGACTGCAAATGCAGTTATCAGCTGGTACTGCAGTATTCTCTGATCTACCTCTGCTGATTGTGCACCACAGCACCTTGTACCTGTGGCAGCTGCCCCATTCACCTACGCCTAGCTATGCCTCTGTCGCAGAACCTAACGCATATAACATGCTCTAATTACTGATCGTGAGCTCTTCCTTCTAGAACTTTGATGATTCATTTTGCTCCAATGTATTCTCATTTTCACAATCTTGCACACCATGGTCTCTTTCCACACTTACAGGGTCCACAAATAAATTATTTCCATGGTCCATGGTTCTGTTTTGCATACATTCACATGCTTTGGTTAAAGTATTTTTATGTTTTTTCCACATTTTAGGAAAATGATTTCTCTGAGCACAGCATTTATACAACTGATCCAATGCAGGATATTGTCTGAATTTATATTTATATACACAAACCTGCAAAATGTACCAGAGAAATGGTTTACATAGCTTAATTTCTCTTTTTTACATGCAGTTTACACACACAAATTCTTCAGCTAGCTGTTTAACTTGATGTTAAGTAATTCTCCAGGGTCTCCACATATTTGTAGCTCTATCTAATTTTAAATTTGCTTTGTGTAACAATCTGTTTTTACACAATCATTTTGTAACTTTCTATCATACCAAAGAATAATGTAACTTATCAAACTCACAATATTGACATTGCTGTTTAAATCTGTGACATATACATCAGTATTTTCATGAGATTAACCTCTTATGAACAAAAGGTAGAAACATGCCAGACTTCTTTTTTAATTGTAATAGTTCAGGAACTTCTGTTCCATAGTAGCTGTGCGATGTTTTTTTCTCCCTCGTAAAAAGCAATATACCATACTAATTAAGCATAACTTGCCCTAAGAAATGCATAAATATGGCACATTGTACTTTCCCAGGATTATAAGTTATTCTGCAGAAAATCAGGAACAAATGAGGCTTCTGGATCCATATTATCCAGTTTTGAGACAATCTGACATGAGGATAGAGATTCCTTGGGGTTATAGCTTCACCATGCTTTAAAACAAATTACTCTTCACATAAGGCATCATGCAATACTTGAGTTATAAGGCTAAACAATAATGATGAAGACACTGGGTGAAGTGCTACCTGGTCGTAGACTTTCATATTTCAGTTGTGACACAGTACAGGTTGGTGTGTTCTGATTCATGAACGACACTGTTAATTTCATGAAGAAGTACTTTATGTTACAGGTGGTGTTGCGGCCCACAGGTTAAGTAACAAAGTACAAAGTGCATATGGTAGCTCTGGCTTTTCATAATGCATTTCTGAGCAAATCATTCAACCACTCCTTCATTATTCTTAAACCTGAAGAATGCAATCTGATCTAATGGGCCCTGCCAAGTAACAAACACTAGAACAACTTAAAAGTACAGACATGCGCATACTTCTTCCTGCTGCTTTTCAGTATGTGTATCAGCTAACAAGACAGTTTGACAATATGGCCAGAACCCTTAAACTGAGAGTATAGTTAAAAGGCAGTATTTGTCCGTCAGCAGCTACCTTGTACAGCCAAATGATTGTATGGCAAAACCTAATACTTGTCAGACTTATGGTTTCCAAACTAGAAAAAGAGATGTGAACTTTTCCCTAAACTGTTAAAGCTTTGATGTAAGTTAACATCTAGTTATAATATAACCATTTTTAAATCTGGCCTGTCAACCAATACAGTAATATAGTACTAACTGGAAAAGCATAATGGAGAAGAATAAATATTTTTTTTTTTGAGTTTCAGTTTCCCAAACATATTTTTTCAGTACGTCTTTCTCATGCTTTTGTCATTTGAAGAGGTATTAATAAGTGATCTTGTAAGCTTTCTTCTCATAATCTGGCCTCCCACCCATAATTTTAAAACAAACTTCACTAGCAGACCAAGCAATGCTGGAAAAAATAAGTTTTGAGAATATAATGACAGGATTATAACATTTTGTAAAAGTAATTTGTGATTCTTGTTGCTCTTGGATGGTTTATCCTGCAAATAAATACATTATAGCAATGAGCATTGCTGCATTAGCTTCTGTTAATAGCCTTCTTTCTGACTCTTTGTTTACTGCACCCAAACATAGAGCTATGATGTATGTACCGTGGAGTAACACAGCTCTGTCTGCTGTGCTATGCACACAAAAACAGATAGATCACTGGATTTAAGTATGAATATCCATCTCTCAGTTTTCTTTCTGTTTACTAAATTGTACTATGAGCATCGTACATTGATTTTGAAGACTATATATTTTGCTGCAAACAGTAGTACAAACAGTGGCTACTCAATGCAAGAGCTGCCAGTTAAGGTGGGGAATAAGTAGAACACATTGCTCTGCATTTCACTTGTATGTAGAAAGTTATTTAGTTTTAATGAAGAACTACTATAGCATTGTAGGAAGTGTTATTGGTGAGAAGTAGAAGTGGCTACCAAGAGAGATGTTAGAACATATTAGCATTTATTTTTTGGTTGTTTGCATATTTATTAGTGTATGCACATATATGTACGTATGTTTGCATGCATGTATGTATATATATATATATATATATATATATATATATATATCATCATCATCTTCTTTCGGCTGTTCCCGTTAGGGTCATACAGCAGATCACCTGTTTCCATTTCTTCCTGTCCTCTGCATCTTGCTCTGTCACACCAACCACCTGCATGTCCTCTCTCACCACATCCATAAACATTATCTTAGGCCTTCCTCTTTTCCTGTTACCTGGTAGCTTCATCCTTAACCTCTTTTTCCCAATATACACAGCATCCCTCCTCAGCACATGTCCAAACCAATGTAATTGTGCCTCTCTGGCTTTGTCTCCAAACCTTCCAACCTGGGCTGACCCTCTAATATACTTATTCCTAATCCTGTCCACCCTCGTCACACCCAGTGCAAATCTTAACATCTTTATTTCTGCCACATCCAACTCAAACTCCTGCCTTTTTGTCAATGCCACTGTCTCCAACCCATATAACATAGCTGGTCTCACTACCCTCTTGTAGACCTTCCCTTTCACTCTTACAGGTACTCGTCTGTCACAAATCACTCCTGACACTCTTCTCCACCCACTCCATCCTGCCTGTACTCTCTTCTTCACCTCTCTTCCACACTCACCATTACTCTGAACTATTGACCACAAGTATTTAAACTCATCCACCTTCGCCACCGCTACTCCTTGCATCCTCACCATTCCTCTATTCTCCCTCTCATTCACACACATATATTCTGTCTTAGTCCTGCTGACCTTCATTCCTCTTCTCTCTAAAGCATATCTCCATCTCTCCAGGGTCTACTCCACCTGCTCCCTACTCTCACTACAGATCACAATGTCATCTGCAAACATCATAGTCCACAGGGACTTCTGTCTGATCTCATTCATATAATATATATATATATATATATATATATATATATATATATATATATATATATATATATACACTTTTATTTATTTATGTTTGATGACCAGGAATGTTTACCTGGACAATACCCATTTTCAATGCAGCCCTGTAGAGAAAGATCGGAGAATATTTTTTAGACAGACTTAAAAGCAATATACATTAGATGTGATTATTAACCTGTTAAGTAATATACTGTATTGAATATACAACAAGAATAATTTAAAAAAATAACTAGAAAAATATATAGTGATATTAAGCACAGAATGCATACAAACCCAATACTTTTTTTCTCACAAGCAATTACATGTAGTATAACTACAGAAATACAAAATAAATAAGCATTACAAATGGTCAACATCAAAAAGAAGGAAGAGCCAAAACATTTTTCAAACCTATTAATATAAATCACTGGATCTTGTAGTATTATAACACATGTATGGGTAGCAGGATTAACAATTTTATGTGCATCTGCAAGCAGATAATTTTTATATAATTCCTTCATGACATGCACATCTAATGTAGAGACAGCCATTCAATGAGTTTTGGAATATGTAATTAGAGGTAATGTCCAGCAATATAACTGAAAATGTAATATGGGGCTTGCCAACATGGACACACCAACATGAATCTGGAAATCTGTTCTTGGATTTAGGTATGGGTATGAGAAGCCAGTGATCTGACCTGGCATATATTTCATTATAAAGGAAATGAGAGGGGGGGGGGTAAGAGGGAATTCAGTACTTTCTGACCAGTTTTAGTCATATTAGCAATAAATGTTGGCTGACCAAAGTCACTGCAAAGTGCTCAATGAAGAAAAGTGGTATGTTCTAGCATGGTGACCTGCTGCAAATCTAGCAGTCCATTTATAATCCTGCTCTGTTTTGTGAAGAATGGTAGCCTGGAGACTGGTGAGTATATGTAAAAACAGAAAAGGGATGGAAGAGATAAACTGATAGAGTATGGAACTGAGAACTCATGGGGGGCTAGCAATTTGTATCAGCTTCTCATTTGTCTGAGTTAGTACAGTGCTTACATGCTAAACAAATAGAAGTTCACTAATAAGGGTCACTCTTAGTGGTCAGAGGTGTAGCCAGAAATATTCTTTCTGTGCTCATATCTTTGTATATTGTTGCAACAGTTCATGTTCAAAACATGTGTACTTCTCTTCAAGCTGACCCATAGATACTGAAGGAATGATGGATCTTTTACATTTGTTGCCTCTACAACAATTAAAATACGATCTTGTTCAAATGGACCTTTTTCATATGGGCAGCATAGCACAGATCTTTCTTGCAATCATTAGTTTAGGCAATTATATACATTGTTTGGCCTCTATAAGTCATACTTTCTCCGGGAGCTGCTCTGAAAAAAACAGCTCTCATTTGAGTACACCAAGTATGCTTTGCTGCACCCTTGTTAGTGGTTTGGTTTAACTATTTACTTCAGTTATGGAAATTTCAAAAGAATATTTGAAATAGGATTTGTGCTTTGGAGATGATAGGATTACAAAATCTCACTCTTTCTGTCCATGAAGCTAAAATCATAGTTTTGTTACTGTTGAGATACTCTAAGAAGATGAACTTAGCTAGGGCTGCTGAAAGTGTTGTAAAATTATAAAAAATGTGTTTTTAATAGCTCTGGATAGGTCTTCTTTATCAGGGGGTTAAAGAGAGTTTACTTCTCCTTTCTGCATGAAATAAATGAAAGAAAATAATAGTGTTGTGATGCTTCATGTATGTCTTTCTTTCGGCTTTTCCCAGTTAGGGGTCGCCACAGCGGAACTCTGGTCCGCTAATGATTGGCAGTAGATTTTTATGTGCTGGCTTGCCAGGCCTAACTCACAACCTTCAACTAAGGAACGCCCATTCATGCTTGTCGACACACAGAAGACGCTCTAACTGAGAATCGAACGTGCAACGTCTAACTGTGAGGCGACAACGCTACCACAGCACCACCACCGTAATGAGTGAAATTTAAAACTTAATTTGCAAACCAAGTTTGTGTTGTATTCTGTATTTTGCTGATGGAAACTTACCAGCATATTCTGTATAACATACAGTGCTAGCTACCAAGATGCATGAATGCATCAAAAGGGGTATTTTGAGACTGGCTATATGATAGTTTCTGCTTGGTCATTCAAGTAAATGAAGTAGCCAGAATCAGTATTTATGGCAAACTGGCTTAAAGAGGAAAGGGTGACTTTAAAGTCTTACTAGGAGACAAGTAGCGTGTATGATATCCTAGAGAGCTGGTCAGTGGTGGACACTGTTGTGCACAATGTGTTGTCTGTGAAAAACTGTAGGTAGCAACAGAGGCATCTGAGAATAAATGGTGCCTAACCTTGAAGGGTACAGATTCACAGTGACTGCAGTGGTACACAAATAGGAGACTTGAAAGCAGCCTGTTAAATATACAGTGATGGCCAGATACAGTTTCTGCAAATAAGTTCTAGTGTTATACAAGTAACTGAGGAAAGGCTGAAAGGGGTACTGTAAAGTGTGCATTAGTAAGAGTGATCTACTTGTAAAATGATCTTGGATATGACTCTGACAGTTTATTTAGGCAATTCAACAGTCTGCTGTGAATAGAAAAGTCCAAATCAGAAATATTCTATATTTCAAGAAGCTTGGATAAAAGTTCTGGACAGGGAGGATATAAGGGTTAGTTAAACAATCTCTACATGAAAGGGCTTACCATGTGTATTGAACTGAGTATTGTTTATTTTTTGTTCGGTTGATTTTCACTGTTATTATCAGTACTTTTATGGCCGAGCTTAATTGGGAAGCCTTTTGGTGTATTTATTTATTTATTTACTTAGTTATTTTACATTGGTTGACCAGGATAGTCCAACTGGATACATGTCCATTTTCAGTGGAGGCCCGAGGAGAAAAGCTCCAAACTTACAAACAGATAAAGACAAGCAAGTTACAGTATATGCACAAACATATTGTATTAACATACAAGTGACAGTCACATTTCAAGCCTATAAAGAATACAGTTTATATTCAGAAATATATACAAATATGTTACAGTTTCTCTTATCAAACCTATAGGTGCAGCTATACACAGAGTATTTGCAGAGATGTTACAGTTTCGCTTTTCAAACCTTTTAGTGTAAGAGGTAAATTGCTGTGAATAAAAATTGCAGGGATATGTAAGTAGATGAGGCCTTAGTCAGCATGCATGTTGTATTTTTGTATTTTTTGTTGAATTTTGTATTATTTGTCGCATGGATGGTGAATCCTAGTAGTCAGAATAATTAGTAAGATACATCTTTGAGGTGTGGACATCAACTGGAGAACCTGGCAAAAACTAACATGTATGTAGGGAAGGCATGCATATGCTGCACAGGTGATGCCCTAGATTATAAATGGACTGAAGAAGTAAGTTCTGTAAGGCAATAATGCCTAACACTGCATCACTGTACCTTTGTAGTCACCGTATCATTGATCAAAATCAAGAGAACAATCCAGGTAATATCTAATGCAGACTTGAAGTCTAGTTGTGTCTTTCAGGAAAGAGAAGAGAAAATAAGAAAGTGAATATTTAGCCTTTATGTCCAAAATGTTCTGATAAATATTCCCATTACCATCTCCTCCTCTCTTGTCTTCTTTTTGATTGTTACTTTTAGGGACATTGTTAACTGATGTTGGCAGACGTTCTTTGCCTTAGTTTACATAAATTGTAGCATTAATAAGCAGAACAGTTAATGATTACAGGAAGTAAGTAAATGAGTTGGAAGCTGGAAATAGCTTTCAGTATGTTTTCCTGTTACAAAAAAAAGGCAAATTAAGTCAAAGGGCTTCATGAACCTGCATTTTGCAAAGATGATATATACGAAAATTATATTCATATACATTCCCCCAAAACACTATCATCTGGGCCTTGCCCTTGCATTGCACAATTTCAGTGACTTATCCCATCAAGTGTCATCAGATTTGCCAGATTCTCTTACCACCTTTCCTTCTGCTATTTTAGACCTTGAAGGCCATCTTCACATGAAATGACCTGTGTTCTCACGCTTCACAAAAATAAACTGCAAGCCACTCATAAACCATCTAAGTGAAAATGCTACTCCAGTGGACTTAGGAAGCCCCAACTGACACAGATTTGCATGCGTGGCTAAACTCTGTGCTGCATCTATATTTTACTACTATGTTTTCCTTAATAAGCTTAGAAGAGTTAGCCATTGTTATATTGATCTATGGCTGTGTTGTCAGTATGTAACATTATACTATATTAAATTTGCCTGGCAGCAGTAGGAGACAATAAAGCTATCTAGCTTGCCATTATGAGTGTATTTAACATTCCGCCTTTCTCCTCACTCTTTTTCTGCCTGTCCCGTCTCATTATGAATGCTTCTGTACCTTCCCACTCCACCACTCATTTGAGTAGCTCATCCAACTGCTCTGCAACTCTCTCTGTGTGTGAAAAAGAACACTGAGATCCAAATCAGTAGTTAGCCCTTGTTATCTGCTTCATTTGCCCCTGCCTTCCTCTCTGTCCACCTACTCAGGGTGACACTTTTATATCTTCTTTACATGCTCTTGTGTACTAAAGTTATGTTCCTCTGTCTTTTATTGTCTCATGTAAGAGAGAATTTCAGCTCCTCTAGCATATGGTTATATCTCTTCCCTCTATCCCATAAATTTTCTGATAGCTTTCCTCTTGACTCTGTTCCCTAGCCTTACATCCTTGCTCCTATATCTTCCATAGCACCACCAACCATTTGCTTCCAAAGCCCTGTAATTATTCTGTCAAATGTTTTCTACAGAGATTGATGTACGGGTAATTGTTCATCTACAGGCATTGATCATGGGCACTGATGAGCAAATAAAAAGCCACATGCTTCAAGATGTTTCCAGTTAAGAGGAAAATAATCTGTTTTCTCGAGTTTCTAGCGGAATAACCAATGAAACAGACATTTTTGAGATTTATTTGACATTCTACCAAAACAATAGTATCATCATGTAATTTCTTCCAAAAATAAAATACTTTCATTTAAGGAAATAAAGCTTAATGTAATTCAGAATGTCAAGCCGTATTTGATTATCCATCCAATAAACTGGAAATTTTATTTACTTGGTGAAGTGAAGACTGTTTTATCTTTTTGGTGAAGTGAAGACTGCCTTGTATCTTATATTGCTACTATTACAGAGACTTGTTGATGTTCATAGGTTCATAGGTTCATAGGTTCATACTAGGCTATCTGCCTTAGGGCATTTATAAGTCAAGCCAGAGTGTGTTTGGCTTTCACCACCCATTTTAAATTAATTTTGCTATGTCCTTTTTCGAGGTTAGTATACTGTGCCTCTGTCTAACAGTGACACAGAAGTGATACCTGGGGTAAACCTATGATCTCCCATCCACTCATCAAGATTCTTCTTGAAGAGAGTCAATGAGGGACTCTGCCTAACCTGGACTGGGATTTTATTCCAGAGTGAAGAGAGCCTCTGGGTTATGAATCTGTCCCTCCAGCATGTCCTATTTATTTCAGTGCTGAGGTTCAAGTCTCTCGAGCGTGTAGCTCGATGGGATTTGGATTTTCTGAGGTGCAGCATGTCCATTAATTCCGGGTTGGACATGGCTTTATACGTCAGGCACAGATCACCTCTGAGCAGGCGTTATGCCACTGATTAGAGCTGGAGTTTCTTTAACCGGGCAGCATATGGCATCTGTTTGAGCCCTTTGATCCTCTTGGTGAGGTACTTTTGGGGTCTTTCCAGTTGCTGCAGGTGTCTGGTAAGGTACATCCCAAAAGGGGCATTGTACTCAATTATGGGCCTGATGAGGGATGAGTAAAGAGGCACGATGACCTCCCCTGATCTAGATGTGAATCCTTTCATGATTAGGTGGGCTATATAAAATGTTTTTCTAACCACTTTGGCCACGTGGTTGTCAAATGAGAGATTGCTATCAACTTGGGTCCCCAGGTCCCTAATTACTTCTTCTGTACTTAATGGATTACCACCTTTGTGTTAATTTGTGGGCACTTTGTTTTTGCCAAAGGGGATGACTATACACTTTTTGGCATTTAGTTTGAGGCCATGGCTCTGGCACCAGTTGTCTGTTTCTATGAGGCCCTTTTGGAGGATGCTTGTGTCGGCTGGAAAGTCGATTATGGCACCCAGTTTGCAGTCATCTGCGAACTTGGTCAGCCACAGTCCTTCCGTGTTGGCCTGTACCTCCGAGAAATATATACCGAACAAGAGAGGTCCCAGGACTGAGCCTTGTGGGACGCCACTTGTAACTGGTTTGGAGTCTGACATGGCTCCAGCAATTCTAACCATGTGGGTTCTGTCCTTGAGCCAGTTTGCAACCCATCTAGTGACATAGGGGTTTATCTTTAAGCTGGTGAGCTTATCTATAATGCCCGAGTGGGGTATTGCATCGAAGGCTTTTGTGAGGTCCAGGTAGGCTGTGTGGACCACCTTCCCCTTGTCAATGGCCTTGGTGACTGTTTCAAAGAAATCAACCAGGTTTAAGAGGCAGGATCTGCCCTTAACAAAGCCGAACTGGGTAGGATCCAGTGTCTGTAGGTCCCCAATATCTTTATTTATGAGGTCCATGATGATCCTTTCCATAGCTTTTCAGACCAAGCTAGTCAGGCTTATGGGGCGATAGTTTCCAGGATCCGTTGAGGCACCTCCTTTGTGGAGAGGGACCACTGTTGCTGTACGACACTCTTTGGGTACATATCCTGTAGTAAGGCTGAGACTGAACAGTAGTTTTATGTTTGGGTTTAGCTCTTCTTGGAGTTCATGTAGAATGTAGCCCGAGACACTGTCTGGTCCCATTGATGCTGTGTTTTTTGCTTTAGAGAGGGCAGCTCTTACCTGAGCATCTGAGATGTCAGGGGGGCAGCTCTCTGTGGGATTGATATTTGCCCTTTTGGTGGGGAGGGGGGGGAGTTTGTGTTGAACCTGTCAGCTAGGATGTTGGCAATGTCTGTGGGTTCGGTATATTTTTTGTCATTTTGGACTAATTCTGAGTATATCTGGGAATTCCCACCCAGGTTCCTAACATAACTAAAGAAAGCCTTGTGATTATCCTTAGTGTCCTGTGCAATTTTTCTCTCGAAGCTGGCCTTAGACGATTTTATGAGTGCCCATAGTTTTTTGCTAATACTGATCAGAGATGCCTTCCCTTTTTGGGATTTTGCTCTATCATGTAGCAGCTTCCTCCTTCTATTGTATAGTTTGTTTATGGCTGGGGTCCACCAGACAGGACGTCTGCCTTTGGAGGAGTGGGTCTTGGTTTTATTTGGGATTGCATGATCCATGCATTCCTGAAGGTGTTCATAGAATGCGTTTATAAAGGATTCTGCGGTCTGGGCCGTATTTTCCACAGGCCCGGGGGCTTTGAAGGATTCCACCTCGGTTTTGAGGAATGTGAAATTTGCTTAGAGAAGTTTTTCACTGTGGTTTTCAGGGCAGGGGGTGGAGTCGGGATGTGAATATCCAGTGAGATTAGTTTATGGTCTGATCTTACCAGTGAGGGATACACTTCTGATCTGGAGCATAGAGTCCCCATGTTGGTGATGATCAGGTCCAGTATGTTTTCCCCTCTTGTGGGAGTGGTAACAAGTTGTTCCATAGCATTTGAGTTTATAAATTCTAGGAACCTTTGGGCTAGGGTGTTGGAGCTAGAGTAATGCTCCCTGTCTATGTTTGGGTAGTTGACCTTCATATTTTCCAGTGTTCTCAGGAAGGCCGAATGGGGTTCCTGGGTTTGGGAGGGTGGTCTGTAGCAGGCTATAAACTGTGGATTTTATACATCTGCCTTTTTACACTCCTGTACTTTGTTTTTGTTAATGTAATTCAACTTACTTAAACAGTAACCATTTGAAATGTCAGGACCCACTAAATCAAGTCCCAAAACACAGAGACTGAATGGCTGAAAAAACAGACTTACATATACTAAATCCAAAATGGACATTTCTTGGCACATTATCTTTTCTCTGAGGTATGGCAACCCCAGAGTTAGCGTATATAAATTCTAGGGATGCAGAGAGGTGTGTCTTCCTGCAAAAAAGAAGTTTAAAGGAGAAGAGTAATGTTCAACATACATTCTTCTCCTGCAGTTTCAATTTTTTTTTTTTTTTTGGCATGTCAACACTTAGCATTTGGAGTGCCAGAATTTCAGTAGGGGACCTCATTAAACTTGTCTTACAGATATATATATATGTATATATGGTTTGCCTTCATAACTTCGCAGCCCACTTCATCAAATCTGAAAATGGCATGACCAAAACGTTGTAACTGCAGAAGCACAAACTCCCAGATTATCGTCTTTCCTCTCCCGCAAAATAATCACTTGGCCACCAATGAAAAAAACACAACCGGTAGCAAATTACATCCATAGAAGTGGGGGCTTCCCACCCCACCACCCATAATTAAATATACTAACTCCAATATCGCACTACAGTGGAGAAAGGGCAAACTTCACCATAGTGGCTAAGTGGTTACTTTCTAGGAGAGGAAAGACGATGTTCCAGGAGTTTGTGCTTCTGCACTTATGACATTTTGGTCATGCCGATTTCAGACTCAATGAAGTGGGCTGCTGTGTTATAAAGGGGAACCATACACACACACACACACACACACACACACACACACACACACACACACACACACACACACACACACACACACAAACACACTCACTCATTTCAGACTCTTGAATGTGCATGCATCAACCCTAGACATTTCTGTTCCTTACTCTGCTGGCTTTTCTGAGGCTGCAGAGTGGCTACCTTTTCTTCCTTTCACTGCATATACTATGCAGTAAATTAGGTTTCAAACTGCAGATGAGTGCTTAAAAGTTATTGCTTGCCAATCCCATAAACACTTGAAAAATGTTTGCATCTGTGAACTAATTAGCACGCAGTGTCCTTTACATAACACCACAACATAATGCATAAGCTATGTTTTATAGACACTGGACTAACAAATGCATAGGCATGGAAACTGCATAAAAATATACCCATTGATTTACCTAATGTTTTCAACAGCCCATGTGTTTAGGAGATGAGGCTGACTCATTTGCATCCATCCAAGTTTAGCAATGTAATTTATGAAAACATTGTAAAATATTAAAAATACTGCACAGATGATGAGGTAAATAAATCTATCCATTTACTCTTTGGGAGCAGCATACATGGAAGCTCAAAATAAGCTGTGGTGGCAATTGCATCTGTTGTTCTCAAGTGAGTCTTGGCAAGCTCAGTATATGTTAAGAGCAAACGATGACCTAAGTAAGAATTGTAACATTACCAATTAAGTACTTGCAATACACCCACACTGGAAAAACAGGAAAAGATTCAAGTCCGTCCTTTCTATCTGTGTCTATTGTCCTTACTGATTTTGGCAAGTTTATATCGAACTAAATGATGCTTGAAATTACTGGGACTGCCACAGTATCTGGTGGAGTTAATTTCTGCAACAATCATTTGCCAGATTGCCTTTTTACTGAATGGAGTAAGTGAGAAAACACTGACAAAGTGCTGGGCCCACATTCATTGAGATTCATTTGAATGTTTCAGAGGATGCACACGAAAGAGGATAATCATAAACACATTTGTTTTATCTAAACCATATTCAGTGGATGTGTGTCACTGCACAGAGTTGTAGACTTCCCTGTTGTTTATATAATAAACAGCAAATGCTTTTGCCCTCATTTAATCCTGTGCTATGTTCTGCCAGAGTACATAGCTTTTGCTTTAATTATGCAGTAAGATAAGACTATGAGCTAGTTATTCCCCAGTGACACATTACACTGTTGCTGTATTATGTATACCTATACCATAGTAATATGCATTACTGCAAATTGGGTCACAGATAGAACCTACAGTGTGAAAGTAGCAGACTCCAAGTCAGACTGACGACCAGTCATGAGTGGAGTCCCACAAGGATTGGTCCTGGGTCCTCTCCTGTTTGGCATTTACTTCTCAGAAGTCCAGGCCAACACGGAGGGACTCTGGCTTACTAAGTTCACCGATGATTGCAAGCTGGGAACCATTATTAACTCCCCAAGTGATGCAGACATCCTACAGAAAGATGTCACTGAGACCAACGACTGGTGTCAAACCATGGGCTTAAGCTTAATGCCAAAAATTGCGTTGTCATTCCCTTTGGGAAAAACTCAGTTCCCGCTAATTACCACATTGATGGTAGTCCACTGAACACTGAAGGCATTATAAGAGATCTGGGGACACAGGTTGACAGCAACCGCTCCTTTGACCACCACATTGCCACTGTGGTCAGAACATCTCATTACCAAGGGTTTTGTATCCAGGAAGAAAGAGGTCATCATCTCTCTCTACTCTTCCCTCATTAGACCAATCATTGAGTATAAAGCCCTATTTAGCATGTACCTCACTAAACACCTGCAACAGCTGGAAAGGCCACAAAAGAGCCTCACAAAGAGGATCCTAGGCCTTAAACACATGCCCTACATGGACAGACTCAAGAAACCCCAGCTTTTCTCTGTCTAATAGCACTGAAATAAATAGGACATGCTGGAGGGACAGATTCATAACCCAGAGGGTCCCTTCACTCTGGAATAAAATCCCAGTCCAGGTTAGGCAGAGTCCCTCACTGACTCTCTTCAAGAGGAATCTTGATGAGTGGATGGGAGATCGTAGGTTTACCCCGGGTATCACGTCTGTGTCACTGTTAGACAGAGGCACAGTATACTAACCTCGAAAAAAGGGAATAGCAAAATTAATGTAAAATGGGTGGCAAAAGCCAAACACACACTGGCTAGGCTTATAAATGCCCTAGGGCAGATAGCCTAGTATGAACCTATGAACCTATAATGGAACAGTAATTATCTAGTTGTGTTAAATTACCTCCTTTCAGTACATGTACAATGACCACTTATTTCTATATTGGAGGAACAAAAGCTGCACTGAATTAATACTGAAATAACTGTTTAAGATAAGTAATTATTCCTTTTTTTTATTTTACCAAGAAAAATACCATTTAAAAACAGGTTTGCCACTTTTTACTGTGGCAAAAATAACATACCAAAACTATACTGCTCCTACCACCCTTAACTGTGCCTCTGTCCTTCTATTTTCCTATCTATTTCCCTCCCATTTTGTGATGTAAATGGGCACATCAGGTAAGGAGGAATGTTTTATTTTTCCTGTCTTAGATGCAACTGCATCAAATTTGTACCTTTTTTTTGTAAAAACAGAAAAAACAAGGTAGATTTTTAACAATTTCAGCATTCTGTTTGTGTTACTTGTGAGGCTGCCAGCCCAGCTGTCTGGAATTTTGTAAATAATCAAATGCCATTTATGAATATTAATATGATCTATAGGTTTCTCTTACATATGTAAGAGAACTATATGTTATATGTATATTAAACTACCAGTGCATAAGTGTGTGTTGAACTGTATGTTATGTACTGAGCTTCAAGAATGTAACCACAGTGTACTCTACTGGGAAAGAACAAAAATATATATACCTGTGCAAATGTATGTTTTAATAGTAGTAGCTGGAACATACAGAGCTAACTTGCAAACCCTCAAGAAAATAAGTTGAAATTGTTTACAATTGTGGTATCTCTCAGTTTCAGCAAGAAGACAGGATGTCTATAGCTAGAGACTTTTCTATTGTCCTGGAGAGAAATAATTACTAGGTTTAAAATGTAAAAGTACTTAATTGTTTTACGACTTCCATTTCTGAGCAAACATCTGAAAGATAGGTATTTTTGACACAGAGGTGCTAAATTTTAAGTTTCTGTTGGCCTGGGAACTCAGGACAAGTGACAAGGAGTGATGCCATCTAGCTGACCCGGCATTAATGTTAGATAGTATTTTAACAACTATCTCAGAGTGAGTAAGGGCATTTTTGCGTTTGGTTTTGGATTTGGCAAGAACATCCACTCATCTGCATTTGCCTTACTAATAGTAAGTAACCAGGGTACAGAGATTTCTCTTAGAGATAGATAGGAATACAGTAAGATTAGTTTAGATGTTTTCTGTATTTATTTGAGACTGTCCTGCAATGTTGCTTTAAAATATGTCCTGTGATTCTGAACTCTGTAGTCACTGTGCTGGAGTTATTGAATAGTGTCTTGTTCTTTTATTATTTATTATTAAATATATTTAAAGCTGAAGGTTGGGTGTCGAGCTGGCACCTCGTCACCGTAAAAATCTACTGCCAATCATTAGTGGACCAGAGTTCCACTGTGGCGACCCCTAACTGGGAAAAGCCGAAAGAAGAACAAAATATATTTAAAGCTTTTAATTGTGGCTGGTTTGTTTAGACATATTTAAGTTAAGCTCTGAGAGTACTTGCATATGTATTTGGTGACACTGTACAGGCCAGTCCTAAATAGCCTTCAAGTCTTGGTCACACTTACCATTTAGGTAATAGTAACATTACACAGTAGAATTGTTCACCCTGTGTAAGGGCCTTATAGTAGCTGATAAAGAGCTGGTTAGTTGGAGTGATAACTACCTTTTAGTCTGGGCAGAAGGGGGCATAGCTAGTAAACCTCTGCCAACCTTTCCCAAGAGTGTGTGTGTGCGTGTGTGTGTGTGTGTGTGTGTGTGTGTGTGTGTGTGTGTGTGTGTATGTGTGCGTATATAAATCAAATCTCAAAGTGTGTGTGTCAGCTACTTGGGCAGGAACACAAAGCACTAGTTGGACAGAGAGGGTGCTGGAGGTTTTGGCTTGACCACTCGGCTGAGATCTTAACCCTATAACCGTGCCAGTGGGGAGTCTTACTAGGGATCTGGAGAAAGAGGTAGAAACCACCTCCAGACTGACTGTGATTTTTGTGTGCTCTTAAGGGAAACTGTACTTTACTGTGTATGTTCTTGTTATCCTCCCAATGTGGAACCCACTCACTGGTGCTAGTAGTGAGTTTTGATGCTCCTTGATTACTGGACCAGTGCAGGGGCATCACATATTGTTTGGCAGTGGTAGGATAGCCACATCACATATTAATTGGTTGATAGTGATGAGATAGCCACATCACATATTATTTGGCTTGTAGTGGTATGAATATTGAATTCCTGTAACTGTGTACAGTGGTCACTGAAGGTGTTTTTGTACTCTAAATCAGCCATGCGGTGAACATACAGAGTTCATATCACAATTGTTTTATTTTTTTGTTAGCTTAGTTAGTCAGGGAGAGCAGGCAAGCATGTCAGCAGAGGAGTATGGCAAGCTGACAAGGAGCCTGTTGGCCGAGATGTGCCAGGCTAAAGGACTGGTCCATGCCAGCCTGACCAAAGCAGGCATGATTGCAGCTTTAGTCACAGCTGCATCAAAGAATAGCAACCAGGACAATGATCAGACTGGCCATGGAGATGTACAATTCTCAGAGAATGGACAGCTCAACCTTTCTACAGAGGACTTAAAAATACATCTGGATTTAAAGAGACTTGAGTTGGAGGCCAAACGTCTGGAAACAGAAGCAGCAGAGAGACTGAGATGTATGGAGGCTGAGGAGAAGGAGAGGCAGAGGCAACACGAAAAGAAGATGCTGGCTCTTCACCAGAGTCATGGAGGTAATGGGGAAGGGAGTAACTGAACCCCAGAAGCAACAAAGGTCAGTAAATTTCTTCCACAATTTACAGAGGGGGATAATTTTGATTGTTTCATTCATAAGTTTGAGAGGATATATAAATAGTATAATGTTTTCCAAGGGCTCTGAGTATGGGTCCTGACCCCCTTACTCCATGGTAAAGCTGTAACTGTTCTTTCCAAACTATTCAATGCTGATTGTGTAAATTATAATGTTGCAAAGATCTCTTTGCTAGAATTTTATGTTAACACCTGAAGTTTATAGGAAAAAGTTTTGTGAGCATAGACACAAGGGCAGATGAAAGTGTGTGTGAATATGTTGCTGAACTAAGCACTTATTTTCATAGGTGGGTAAGTGGATGTCAGGTCACCACTTTTGAAGGGTTGGCAGACCTTTTGGTGAGGGAACAAGCCTTTAGCACTTTGCCTGAGGACATGAGAATCTGGAAAGCTGATAGACAATGCACTACTGCAGATGGGATGGGGAAGAAGGGAGACCTATCCTAGCAAGCAGGGCATCACTGCACAGGAAAGGGATACCCAGTGCTGCTCATGGGTCTATGGGAACCCATAGTGGGCAGCCCAGACTGCCCCAACAGAACCCACCAGTAGCAGAGGAACTGGGGAAGGCACTAGTCCAAGTACACATTCAGGGCCTAGGGTTAAAT
This sequence comes from Protopterus annectens, assembly GCF_019279795.1. Taxonomy (NCBI): domain Eukaryota; kingdom Metazoa; phylum Chordata; order Ceratodontiformes; family Protopteridae; genus Protopterus; species Protopterus annectens. The sequence goes on from NC_056748.1 coordinate 665,752,073, forward strand.
GTTTTAAATGCAACCAGTGGGGCCATGTAGCATATAGATATCCATGGAGGCAAGATGGGGAACAAAAGGTGGGAGAGCCAGTAAGTGGGAATGACAAAATGTCAACAGTAGGTTGTCTTGAGACAACAAGGGTACCAAACTGCCACAAGAGGTTATATCCTATCTTAGTGAATGGGAAAGAGGCCATGGCTAAGAGAGACAGCTTTTGACCTAACCATTGTAAAGCCTGCAATGGTTACAGAGGAGCACTACTTGTTGGGCAGTCTACTCCAGTCAGAGCTTTAGGAGGGACCCCATTCCAAATCCTTTGGATAGTGTTCCCCTTGACTGGGAGGGTGGAAAAGGAAGCCAGCAAGTAGGTGTGTTTGAGAATATCCCTGCAGATGTCCTGATAGGGAATGATTTTGATAATGCAGTACTGTGTGTGCATGCAGTTACATGCAGTCAGGCTTAGAGAGAAGCATGTGGTTCTGGTAGCCTGAGAGAGACCCAGACAGACTGCACACTTGCAGCCAGAAATGGTGAGGTGGTTACTTCAGGGAGGAAGCTACCCTATATCAGTGAGACTGAAGGTGAGCCACAGCTGCTTGTGGGTACTGATGTTCATTTGGACAGACTGACCGCAAGGGCAGAGGTGAGTAGTAGTACCTAGGCTGACAGTGAGGCACTGCTGTCAGAGGATACCAGACTTCCTGTAGAAGGGGAGCTGAAAAGGGTTACAAAGAGAGAGTTCAGATGGGCTCAGCTCCCAGACCCTATATTATAAGGCCAGAGGGAGGTAGCTAATGAGGCACCTGATTCTCAAGGGAAGGGGGGAATCTGTATACTGGGACAAAGGGTTACTGTATAGAGAGTGGACCCCTGAGGGAGGAATAGAGGGTGAGAGACTACAGCAGTTGGTAGTGCCCAGAGCCTACCATCTGGCACTTCTAGCCATAGCCCATGATATTTGTTTGCAGGTTATATGGGCATAAAACATACAAAGATATGTATTATGCAGAACTTTTATTGGCCTGGGATTTCCAGAGATGTAACAGGGTACTGCAGGACCTGTGAGCATTGTCAAAAGGTAGGCAAGGCAGGAGGCAAGATGAAAGCTCCTTCAATGCCTTTGCCTGTGATTGAGGAGCCATTTCAGAGGGTAGCTATGGATTTTGTGGAGCCTCTGAGTACCCCAAGGTACACAGGGAAAAGTATATCCTAGTGGTAGATTATGCTACCAGATACTCTAAGGCAGTGGCTCTGTCCTCCATTGAAGCAGAAAAGGTGGCAAATGCTTTGTTAGAGATTTTCAGCAGGGTAGGTTTCCCAAAAGAAATACTGACTGACAGATGTGCCAATTTCATGTCAGACCTGCTGGGTTGTCTGTGGAAGTACTGTGGGGTGAAGCACCTAAAGACCACCCCTACCATCCCCAGACTAATGATCTTGTTGAGAGGTTAAACTCTACACTCAAGACCATGCTACGGGTATTTGCAGACCAGTATAAGAGGGACTAGGACAAATATTTGCCCATCTGTTGTTTGCTTACAGAGAGGTTCCCCAGGAATCCACAGGTTTTTTCAACCTTTGAGTTGCTGTATGGGCATAGGGTGAGGGGACCTCTAGATTTAATTCGAGATGAGTGGGTGGTGAGTGTGAATCCCACAAGCGGTCTGTTGTAGCACATATCCTAAACCTTAGGACAAGGCTCAGGGAACTCATGGGCTTGGCCCAGGAGAACATGGCAGAAGCCCAACAGCAGAAAAAGGTCTGGTATGACAGGAATGCTTGAGCTAGAGAGTGTTAATATACACCAGTAGACAACAAATAGTGAAACACTCGGTAATATGGGTCAATAAAGGCTGTCTTCCATTAATTTTCACCACGACCAGAAACTTCAGAATTCAGCTATATCCTTTATTATACACGACAAGACAGATTTAACGCTTTCATCTCCAAACCTGGAGACCTCATCAGAATCAATTAAAACAACACACTCCCTGTCTTATATACACAATTCAATCAATCAATTAATTCAAAAAAATGTGATAAAAAGCAATAACAATAAAGTGTCTGGCAATTAAACAATCAATAAATTTCTGTAGACAAGTTAAAATAGCATTTCATATTCATAAAAGATTGTTAAAAAACATATATAGGTGTATGCATACACATCAAATAAATATATAATAAGTATATATACATGTACCATAAACCATTATGTATTGAATAAATATTTATTTAAAACCAAATATATGTTAAATAATGAAATTAATATGTTGAAATAATAATCAGTGAAATAATTCAATGGATTTACATATGCTTCTTGTGGTCATTGGCTAATAGTTTTAGGGCTGGTATTATGGATATGTGATCACTGAAGCCCTTACCACTACAGGCATCTAGCCTAAGTTGCCATATCATCTCCCTATATAGCAGTTTTGTCTCCCAGTCACCCCCTCTATCCTAATGCTCAACAACCTCAACCACCCAAAATTTAAAGTCGGCCTTCTAACATGTTAAAGAGTGTCTATATAGGCATTATTTTCATTTTTACGGTTTATATCTCTCAGATGTTCATATATCCTTTTTCTTAAGTGTCGTTCTGTTTTGCCAATATAGAACCCACTACATGATTTACAATAAACTAGGTATACCAAACCCTTGGTGTAACAACTATAATATTTATTTGCTTGTAGTGTAATGTTTAAACTAGGTAATGTTATATATTTTTCACCAACTATAAATGGACACTGGGCACATCTACCACATCTAAAGGTACCAACTCTCTTAGAGACTGGTTTGTTTTGGACTGTACACTTCTTTCTTTCTAAAATATTTTTTATATTGTACCCTCTCCTATAACTATAGGTTAATTTATTATCAAAAATAGTAGTCCTTGTAGCCAATGTTTTAAACAAATTCCACATCTCATTGATACATTTATGTAACCACCCTATGTTTTGATAATATGTAAGAGTTAGATAAGGAAAGCCATTATTAGCCAATGCTTTCTCAGTTCTTTCCATAATTCTATCATTAATCTGATTTAGTAGTGGTACATATTTATTTCCCCATCCCTTGATTACATATTCCTTAATAGGTTGTGTAATTTCCATAGGGTAGTCTCTTTCATGAAACATTTTTTGTATTTTATCAATTTCAACAAGAAACTCTTCCCTATCTGAAGTCATACGGGCCACTCTAATCATCTGCCCCTTTATTATATTTCTCTTAAGATGCTCGGGGTGATCACTGTTGAAGTGCAAATAAGTATTTGAAAAGTTTTCTTTCCTATATATAGTAGATCTATAAAGGTTGGTATTATAATCTTTACACAACAAAATATCCAAATAATGATTTTTTTGTGAATTAATATGATAAGTGAATTTTAAGAAATTGGTGCTTCCATTAATATAGGAAATAAAGTTGTTTACTACTTCATCTGGACCGTCCCATAAAATAAGTATGTCATCCAGGAACCTGTAATAACTTTTGATGTACCCAAAAAATTCCGTTTCAAAAACATATAGTTTTTCCCAATATAACATGACTATATTTGCATAAATGGGGGCACAAGCTGCCCCCATAGCTACCCCTTCACTTTGATGGTAGTAATCACCCCTAAAGAAAATAAAATTGTTCTTAAGTACCAATTCCATACATTCTAGCACTAGTTTAAACTCACTTGATGCCAATATATTCATTTCTATAAGCATGTTTTCAAACCAATCCATCCCTGTATTGTGTGGTATAACTGAAATTAAATCTTTGACATCTGTGGTGATAAATTTCATATCCACACTGTATGGATCCTTACTGATCTTTTGTAAAAAGTCCCAAGAGTCCACCAAGATGTGAGGGTATTTATTATGATACATTTTAAGTTTAGTGTCTATATAAATGGCTAGTGGTTGGGTTTTGGAACCTTGTGATGAGACAATAGGTCTCATAGGAGGATTTTGAATATTTTTGTGGATTTTAGGTATGCCAAAAATAGCGGGGATGACTGGTTTCTTCACTTTCAAAAAATTCCACAAATCCATATCTATAAGCCCCTGAAGAAAATTGTCCTCTATAATATAGTCTATTTTACAGTATGCAATATTGATTTCATTTTTAGAAACTATATTATAACACTTATCATTGTTTAATATTTCTAACATTCTTTTTTCACAGTCCCAGTTATCCATAAGGACCACACCACCTCCCTTATCCGGTTTCATTACCCGGATATTTTGGTTATTTCCAAGCTCCTTCAATAACATGTTTTCTTCATCCGTAAGATTACTACTATAATTGTTTGCATTTAATAGATATTCACTTCTAATCTTCCTAGTAAGCATATTTTCAAAACTATAAATATCTTGGTGAAGTGGGGGGTTATATAGACTACGTCTAGTTAATTCTTTTGACTCATAATGCTTGTCCTGGCCAAACATCTGCTTGAAGTTGAGTTTCCTAGTAAAAAGTTTTATATCCAACAATATACTGTCTATACCAGGTTTTCTAGCAGGTACAAAGGTGAAACCTTTTGTAAATAATTTAAAATGACCTGCATTGATGTTTAGATCAGTATAATTGTATATAAAGAAATCTCTAAATGAATGCATAGTCAAAGGCTTGTATATAGAAGTTATATCTCCAACTTCCCCTACATTAACTTGTTCTATCTGTATGTCATTCGTTTGTGATAATTGTAGTTGTTGGTCTTCGCAGCCTGGGCATATGACGGCTGTTGTAGTCGTTTTTTTTAATCTTTCGGACCTTCTTGGTCCCTCCCCCCCCTAAAGGGGCCCCTTCCCCACAATCAAATTCATCATCACATCCATCAAATTCCTGTTCAAATAAATTTACTTCATGTTCACTGTTAAAATCCATGTTACTACCTCTCTGATTGTTTAACAACTGGGAACTTGATTTAAAATTTTGTTTCTCAGACTCACTAAAATTACCTTTCACAGCTCTTTTACCAAAATTGTATGCAGCACTCAATCTATATTCATTGATGTCCCTATCTAACTTAGATAACTTTCTATTGTAACTTCATGAAATAACTTGATCAACATCCTGTAAGGATCTAAAATACATATTTTTATATTGTTGTACAGAAAATAATAAATCATCATTAATTTCTCTATACAATTTATCAATATCCGTCTTATCTACTTCCATTCTTTTTTCATTGTGTCTAATTAATACCTTAAGCATAGCCAGTCCACATTCATTAAAAATCTCACAGATGTCTTTAAAAAAATCAGCGTCGGTGACACCATTAATATTATTCGGAAATTTATTAATTCTTAAGCCTTTGGGTGCAATTTTATCCTCCAGGCATCTATGGAAATACCAGTTCTCCAAAGATAAAGTTTTGTACCTGGTTAGAAGATTTTTTAACACTTTGCACTTGTCCTTGTACCCCAAACTGTAATTTCTACTCTCCACCCGACTTCTTTTATCGGAAAACGATGAATTCAACCACGTATTGAATTCCAAGTTGTGGTATAGATGAAAATTGTCCCTAGAGTTGTTCTGACCTGATAGTTCTGTACCTCTGGGACTGGAAACCCCTGTAGCTGCTGCCCGTCGACTCGATTGTATCTCTGTCTCTTCCACCTCCATTCTCCTACTCGTAGGGCGTGTTTCGACTTCAGCTCCCCTGGTTGTTTCCGTTTCCCTTCTCAGCGACGGACTACTCTGTGCACACGGTATACTTTCCCCAGAGCAAGGTTTTGGGGAAGTATCCGTTTGTGAATGATTTTGAATTAATTGAATTAATTCTGCCAACAGATTACTACTATCCATTGTAGTAATATAAATAAAAAATCCTTATTCTTGTTGAAAGAAATTAACTGATAAGAAACCAACTGTCTGGTAGGTGATACAAAATCCACAGAAAAAACGGAGACTCCTCGAACCCAAGTTACCGACAAAATTGACCAGTAACCATACACCAGTAGACAACAAATAGTGAAACACTCGGTAATATGGGTCAATAAAGGCCGTCTTCCATTAATTTTCACCACGACCAGAAACTTCAGAATTCAGCTATATCCTTTATTATACACAACAAGACAGATTTAGTGCTTTCATCTCCAACCTGGAGACTTCATCAGAATCAATTAAAACAGCACACTCCCTGTCTTATATACACAATTCAATCAATCAATTAATTCAAAAAAATGTGATAAAAAGCAATAACAATAAAGTGGCTGGCAATTAAACAATCAATAAATTTCTGTAGACAAGTTAAAATAGCAGTTCATATTCATAAAAGATTGTTAAAAAACATATATAGGTGTATGCATACACATCAAATAAATATATAATAAGTATATATACATGTACCATAAACCATTATGTATTGAATAAATATTTATTTAAAACCAAATATATGTTAAATAATTAAATTAATATGTTGAAATAATAATCAGTGAAATAATTCAATGGATTTTCATATGCTTCTTGGGGTCATTGGCTAATAGTTTTAGGGCTGGTATTATGGATATGTGATCATTGAAGCCCTTACCACTACAGGCATCTAGCCTAAGTTGCCATATCATCTCCCTATATAGCAGTTTTGTCACCAGTCACCCTCTCTATCCAAATGCTCAACAACCTCAACCTCAACCACCCAAAATTTAAAGTCGGCCTTCTCACATGTTAAAGAGTGTCTATATAAGGCATTATTTTTATTTTTATGGTTTATATCTCTCAGATGTTCGTATATCCTTTTTCTTAAGTGTCGTTCTGTTTTGCCAATATAGAACCCACTACATGATTTACAATAAACTAAGTAGGACAAATATTTGCCCATCTGTTGTTTGCTTACAGAGAGGTTCCCCAGGAATCCACAGGTTTTTTCAACCTTTGAGTTGCTGTATGGGCATAGGGTGAGGGGACCTCTAGATTTAATTCGAGATGAGTGGGAGGGTGAGTGTGAATCCCACACGCAGTCTGTTGTAGCATATATCCTAAACCTTAGGACAAGGCCCACGGAACTCATGGGCTTGGCCCAGGAGAACCTGGCAGAAGCCCAACAGCAGAAAAAGGTCTGGTATGACAGGAATGCTTGAGCTTGAGAGTGTTGTGTAGGGCAGCATGTAATGGTTTTCATTCCTGTCAGACACAACAAGCTGCAGGCAGCTTGGGAGGGCCCCTACAAGGTCGTAAGAAAGGTCAGTGATGTTAACTACATGGTAAAACTGCTAGGCAGCAGACAGGGGTGCAAATTGTACCATGTTAACATGGTGAAACATTACCATGATAGGGAGGCCCTTGTGCTATTTGCAGTGGATTGCAGGAGGAGTCTGAGGGGGATCTGGTCACTGATCTCAGTGAGGCTAGGACTGACACCTAAGTGGAAGGGGTAGCAATGTCCCAGCAGCTGTCTCCTACCCAGGTTCGAGAAATCCGAGCAGTGTTACAGGAGTTTGGGTACATATTCTCTGGGAAACCAGAATGCACCCAACTGGTGCAGCACCATGTGGATACAGGACCCCAAAGGCCCATTAAGCAGGCCCCTTATGGGGTACCTGAGAGAGTCAAACAGACTCTGAGGGAGGAGATACAGGAAATGTTGGAACTAGGGGTAATTCAGGAGTGCAGCAGTCCCTGGGCCTCCCCAGTGGTGCTGGTACCAAAGAAGGATGGCAGCACCAGGTTCTGTGTGGACTACAGGAAATTAAATAGTCACACAGAGTCAGATGCTTACCTCATGCTAGGACAGATGAAGCCCTAGAGCAGCTGGGTGGGGATAAGTATCTTACCACCATTGATCTTACCAAGGGTTACTGGCAGGTGCCCTTGACTCCCAGTGCTAGAGAGAGGTCAGCCTTTGTGACTCCTTTTGGCTTGTATGAGTTCACAAAGATACCCTTTGGGATGAAAAATACCCCGGCAACTTTCCAGAGACTGGTAGATCATATCCTAGCAGGAGCAGGAAATTTTGCCCTTGCTTACCTAGATGATATTGCCATCTACAGCCATTCCTGGCAGGAGCACTTTCAGCATGTCATGTCAGGGTGGTGCTGGGCAGACTACAGAGGACAGGGATGACCATTAAGCCCAGCAAATGTCAGGTGGGTATGGCAGAGGTCTCCTACCTGGGGCATAGAGTGGGGAGTGGTAAGATCAGGCCAGAACCTGGCAAATTGGAAGCCATTCAGGAATGGCCTGCACCTGTTACCATAAAGCAGGTGAGGGCATTCTTAGGGACAGCAGGGTACTACAGAAAGTTTTTCTCCAATTATAGTACCATAGCTGCTCCCCTCACAGACCTGACAAGGAAAAACAGGCTAGATAATGTAGTGTGGACCCCGGCATGTGAGCAGGCATTGCAGAAGCTTAATGGAGCTTTGGGAGGACCCCTGTGTTAGTCAGTCCAGATTACAGGAAAACAATTGTTATGCAGGTGGATGCTTCAAACCATGGGGTGGGGGCTGTACTTAGCCAGGTTTCTTCAGAGGGAGAAGAGCACCCACTAGTTTATCTCAATCATATGCTCCAACCCGGGGAACAATGCTATGCAGCTGTAGAAAAGGAATCCCTAGCCATAGTGTGGGTACTGCAAAAACTTCAGCCTTATCTGTATGGAAAGAAATTCACTGTAGTTACAGACCACAATCCCTTAATGCGGCTACATCGAGCCAGCTAGCAAAATGCCAAGTTGCTAAGGTAGAGCCTAGGGTTGAAAGCATATGATATGACAGTCAGCACCACAGTGAGGTTAGCAATGCCAATGCAGATGGGCTCTCAAGACAGGGAATGGGGTAAGGTATTCCCAGATAGGCTTAACCCTCTCAAGCAATGTTTCTCAAGGATCACTTTAAAAACTATCTTGAGTTTTTTTTGGGGGGGGATTATGAGGCTGCAAGCCCAGCTATCTGGAATTTTGTAAATAATCATATGTCATTTGTGAATATTAATATGATCCATAGGCTTGTCTTACAAATGTAAGAGAACTATATGTTATATGTATATTAAACTACTAGTGCAGAAGTATGTGTTGAATTTTGTGTTATGTACTGAGCTTCAAGAATGTAACCACAGTGTACCCTACTGGAAAATAGAAATGTATATACCTGTGCAAATGTATGTTTTAATAGTAGTAGCAGCTGGAACATACAGAGTTAACTTGCAAACCCTCAAGAAAATAAGTTTTAATTGTTTATGATTGTGGTATCTCTCAGTTTCATCAAGATGACAGGATGTCTACAGCTAGAAGTTTTTTCTATTGTCCTGGAGAGAAATAATTATTAGATTTAACATGTAAAAGTACTTAATTGTTTTACGACTTCAAGTTCTGAGTAAACATCTGAGAGATAAGTATTTTTGACACAGGGGTGCTAAATTTTGTTTCTGTTGACCTGGGAACTGAGGTCAGGTGACAAGGAGAGATATCATCTAGCTGACCCAGCAGTAATATTTGATAGTAATTTAAGAACTATCTCAGAGAGTGAGTAAGGGCATTTTGTGTTTGGTTTTGGACCTAGCAAGAACATCCACTCATCTGCATTTGCCTTGCTAATAGTGAGCAACCAGGGTTCAGTGGTTTCTCTTAGAGATAGATAGGAATATAATAAGATTAGTTTAGTTGTTTTCTGTATTTATTGGAGACTGTCCTGCAATGTTGTTTTAAAATATTTCATGTGATTATGAACTCTGTAGTCACTGTGCTGAGTTATTGAGTATTGTCTTCTTTTCTTATTTATTATTAAATATATTTAAACCTTTCAATTGTGGCTGGATTGTTTAGACATATTTAAGCTCTGAGAGTACTTGCATATGTGTTTGGTGACACTGTACAGGCCACTCCTAAATAGCCTTCAAGTCTTGGTCACACTTACCATTTGGATCATAGTAACATTACACAGTGGAATTGTTCACCCTGTGTAAGGGCCTTATAGTAGCTGATAAAGAGGTGGTTGGTGGCAATGATACCTACCTTTTAGTCTGGGCAGAATAGCTAGTAAACCTGTGCCAGCCTTTCCCGGGAGTGTGTGTGTATTTGTATATAAATCAAATCTCAAAGTGTGTGTGTCAGCTACTTGGACAGGGACACGAAGCACTGGTTGGACAGACAGGGTGCTGGAGGTTTTGGCTTGACCGCTCAGCTGAGATCTTAACCCTATAGCTGTACCAGTGGGAAGTCTTATTGGGGATATGGAGAAAGAGGTAGAAACCAGCCCTAAACTGACTGTGATCTCTGTGTGCTCTTAAGGGAAATTTTACTTTACTGTGTGTGTACTTGTCATCCTTCCAGTTTGCACATCCCTCACTGGTGCTAGTGGTGAGGATTGAGGCTCCTTGATTACTGGGCCAGTGCAGGGGTGTCACATTACTAAACAGAATACCATAGTTTGTGCAGAGCTTTCCAGATTATCAGACAATCCCTCTAATTTCTGAATAGTTCAGAGAAAGTAGACAGGTGGCAACCCTATTTAAAACATCTGGCCCAGCTGCATTATGAGGCTTGATAGTATTTAATATCTTAATTATCTTCTTTTCACTTATTATTGAACATTTACTCAAAGCTTTCATACCTTGATTCCCCCCATATTTCTGATAATGTCTGAAGATCTCTGTAAATTTTTTAGCAAACATATTCGATAGGTATTTTGGTACAGAAATGAAAACTTCATTAAACACAATACTAATAAGAGAACCTTTATCCTCCCTTAATATTTATACAAAGTATTTTTATTGTTTATTGTAGAACTAGCCAACCTTACGGTTATATTTATTTTTGATACTATGTATGTGATTTCTTAAATTACCTTTCATCATGTTTGTTGTTGTTTTTTTTTATATCTAATTTTATTTAAACTGTGGAGCCCTTTTTTAAGTTTTCCATATATAGTTTGTTCTCCTTTTAAGTGTTTGTGATTTCTTGTTTCTCCACAAACAGTTTGATTTGACATGTTTATCATTATCCCTCACACTTGAAACTTATTTGGGCAGATTCAATAACCTTGCATGATACACTCAGGGTAGCACAAGTTTTTATTATTTTGGAAGTGGCTCTACATGGTGTATAGAGCAGCGCAACCATAGTAAACACTGTAGAATGCTAATTACAGCATAAACAGCTGAATTGTATGCTAATCAACCAATCCAAGATGGAGGAGCTATTTAACTAGCTATACAGCAGCCATGTAGACTCAATGCTGGTTTTCCCCTGCGAATTCCAAAACTTATTTGGAATACAACCACAGAAAGGAGTCTGCACAGAAAGAATGTTAAGAGCTGCTATTGCTTTAATTCATGTGTATGTGCTACAAGCTGAAGTCTATGCTGCTGCTGCTGCTACTCGACTATGGCCAAGAAGGAGAAGAGTTTTCAGACCCCAATTAACTTATCACAATCTACATGAGGTGAAAATTGTAGAGTGCTACAGGGTAGATTGAGACCCAGGGCAAACTGAGGGAGCCCCATACCAGTGGAGAAAAGGTATGTGCAGCACTTAGGATTTTAGCTACAAGAACCTTTCAGAGACCAACAGGGGACATATTGGGAGTGTCACAGCCATCCGTATCCAGAATCTTCCATCAGTTCCTGAATGCTATGCATAATATGTCAGTGACCACATATATTTTTCTCATACTCCTGAGGACAGGGCCACAAATATGCAAGAGATCTACCCTGTATCACACTACTCTGAAGTACTGGGTGACATGGATTGTATACATATAGAAATCAAGGCACAACCCAGGGAACAGGGAAGGATGTACAATAAAGGGCTTCCACTCCATGAATTGCCGATTTGTGTGTAATGCTAAGGGAATCATCTTGAATGTGTGTGTTGGCAACCCACTACTCACATATCTGGCACACCTCCCAACTGTATCAGATGTTCACTTGGGGTAGTATCCCACTGGGTCCTTTACTGGGGGATGCAGGTTATGCACTGGAGCTGTGGCTGATGATGTCCATCAGAAATGCACACACCCACTGAAGAATGCCATAATGAGGTACAAGCTCAAATCAGAAATATCATAAAGTGAGTATTTGGGCTGCTGAAGTCACAGTTATGCTGCCTAGATACATCTGGGGGAGCTATGTAGTACAATCCATGTGCATGTACTGAAATATTCACTGTCTATGCCATGCTTCACATCATCATCCTGAGAAAACAGCTTCAGCAGGATCAAAAAGGGGAAGGGGCAAACATCTCACCACCAATGGCAAGATTACCACAGCCGCACGCTGGTGAGGAGTCAGAAGAGGAACCAGCAGCTGATGTATGTGTAGGCAGAGGTAGGCATGCTCATTATGCCCTTGTATTAGCTAAGATCCATTGCATAGCACACTCACTTACCACCTAAAGGGCTAAAACCTTCATCCAATGCACATACATACAATAACATTGATGCCAGGCAATGCTCACAACCTTTACCTACCCATGTAATGGCTGTGTAGTCCTAGCATCAGACAGGTTCAACCCTGAACTAAAACTGTAGGAACTGCTGGATTTACAAGGTAAGTGCTGAAATTGGACTGTTAAAACAGATTTGTGTAATAATACAAATGAATGGCATATTCTTGCATGTTGTTACTTGGCAATGTAAGGAAGTAAAAGGTGGGTGATTTGTACAGCAATGATTTTAATGTGACAACAATGATGTATGTGAATAAGTGTCCTTTATCAAGTAATAGGCCTCAGGCATCAAAGATTCACATGATGGTCACTGAATGTCCTCAGTGTGGCCTCATACTTTTGTACTGAAAATCATTAAAGATGTAAGTTAGAAAGTAATGAAATATGTTTCACTTTCAAAACTTCATAACACTCAGAAGATTCTTAAAAATACTGATGCAAAAAACTGTTCTGATTCTATCAACTGTCAAAATATGTCAAAAGTACAATTAGCAAAACAACATCACAAACACAGATATACTAAGTCAAGATATTCAAATATAATAAAAATAATTATGATTGTAAAATATTACAATCACACACAAAGTAAGAATGGATCCAATTTTGTTTGTATTAACACAGAAATGGAACTTGGTTCCCCGACCCCCAAAATAACAGACAAATGACACATTTTGCTAACAAACCATCAGTGAGATGCTAAAAGTGCTATTAAATAAACTGCTCCTGAAACATGTGTACACATTTAGCACAGAACATTCAATTTTATGCAATTGCCAGTCACATCTACCTGTGGCCATCACTCCCCTACAGGTGTGTATGGGCAATCCTAGAAGGCTAACATCCCTGTCATTGCCAATATAGGACATTTGCATTTCATGTAAATAACAATAGAATAGTATAAAGAGCAAAACAGTTGTAATATTAGTACTTGTGATGAAAATGAATAAGGCTGTGCATCTGAGAAAGGGAAATGCCCTGGCAAACATGCCTATGTCATCAGTACACTTCTAAGAAATGCATACAGATAAAAGTAGCATTTGCTAATATATATATATATATATATATATATATATATATATATATATGTATATATATATATATATATATATATATATATATATATATATATATATATATATATATATATATATATATATATATATATATATATATATATATAAACAGATATTTCTTAGTGACATTTCAACATATTCACTATATAGCTGACATATGCAAGCATCAAGATCAGTAGTCTTCTGTGCAAATATATCCCAAGTAATACTTTCTGTGTTATCCACATAAATGTCACAACTTCAGGTTCCCTAGCTACATGGTTCCATTTTTATATTGTAGATTAAAGGCTGTGAGCATGAATATGCAAATGAGGTGTGAACTCATTAGAATTGCTGAATCCCAAATACTTGGCTTTGTGTAGTAGATGTAAACATAGTGCAGGCACTCCGTCAGTGTTTGCAGCTAATGGATTGTAACTGTGAATGAGTAATGGTAGACAGAAGGAAAACACAACAACAGTTCAGAGTCCCTTACCTCTAGTGGGTGTGTCAGCCAGGTTAGACTTACAAATGTAGAATTAATTGTATCAAGGTTTGAAATGTAAGAAAGCAGCAAATATTTTAAAGTTTTGGTTCAGAAACATCCAACATCCCCTTCATTTCTTGACAGCTGTGTATTATTGCCATTTAATATACTCACATATTTAAGGACAATGACACAGAATCCTTTACAGACTGCATGTCTCAGATTACTGGTCAGAAAAGACAAGAATGAGCAACAAACACAGAGAGATAAGACAGAGCTGCATGTATGCAAGCAATAGTCATAAAATGTTGTGTGATCACTTAGTGTGCTACATCTGAAATTAATAAATGCATAAACATCTGTCATATGTTTTGTTAATACTGTGGATGATGTTGCAGTTGTTTGTATGCACAATGATTTTCATTCTCTGCAGCAAAGTTGTTGCTGTGGCAAAGAAGAATAAGACCCCCTTACTGTGTTTTGAAAGTTCATTGGAGTGAGAGTTCAAATACAGACCCATGTAAAAATATTTCATGTGTACCAACATAAATCTTGTAGTATTGTTTATTTAGATTTATTTTTTTCATTTTTTTTCTAAATTTCTTTTTTATGCCAGTATTTGTGCAGTGCACAGCTTAGTGCAAACAGGGGAAACAGAGCAACATAATGAATGTCATGTTTAGATGTGCTTATCTCATTTTTTTAATTTTTTGATGCTTAACAGTGCACAAACCTGGACTAGTGGCCCACAAAGGAAGCAGACAGAACACCTGCAGGTGAGTTGTTGTCAATCTAAAGTTCAAAAAGGATACATTGTTGCAGTTTTTGCTTTTCATCGCCCAGCACCACTAAGAGATGTTGGGAGGCAGTTAGCAAGCATCTCCAACACCTACAGCCATCATACTCCTGCAGACAGGAAGCAGAGAGCCAACAATTATAAAACAGGTACATTCTATTAATTCTTTTGGACACTACTCAAACATGCTAAGGAATGTTACATGGCAGTTAACACACAGAAATTAAGACTGCATAAGGAATTATAAAAACTGTTTTAACTATTCCTGTGGCAGCCTGTGTAAGTGTAGCGCTGTAATAAGATGGTCCAGGTTTCTAATGCAGGCAGTGCAATATATTTTTACTGTTGTTTCAGTTCAGTTTATAGTAATGAACAGGAAAATATCAAAGTGTTACTTCAATATTCCTGTGGCAACAGGTGTAATTGTAAGACTGCCATACACATGGTCTGGGGTTCTAATACAGGAATTCCAGACATGTTTACTGTTGTTCCATTTCATATTATATTAAATATCACTGATAACACTTTATACATAATTATAAATAGTGGAGCTGATATGAATTATATGTATGAGTGATAAGGCATCCTTACTGTGTTTTGAAGGTTCAGATCTATGACTGAGGGTATACTGTCTACTATGTTTCTGTAAGTAGAATTATACAATCAGGACTTGGATGGCCTTCACACTTAAATAAGACACATATACAAATAAATGTACATATAAGGCCTTGTCAGATCACACACATACATGGTTAACACCTCAGTTTTTCACCTGTATTTATAAATAATCATTGGTTATGTCTGTGAAGCACCTCTTCTGTGGCAAAGATGGAAAATAACCACTGTGGAAGAAAATGTTTTGTCCCTTATGCTTAGGTTTGTATCCCATACTTTAAAAATCTATTTTAGCAGTGTATAAATCCAAACATGTGTCAGGTTATGAAATGTATGCCCCCATTGCATGTCTGCAAAGTTAAATCACCTAAGACTTACAGCAGCAGACACCCCCTCAAACTAATGTCAAGTGTTAGATTAATCTTCCACTTTCCAAAACTGCTTTTCACTCTGCATGGCACTGTTGTTCTCCTCTTAACATTGCACAAATGTGGTTGGCATTGATTATTGGGTTTTTGCACTACCACTAAATGTAAAAGCAGGAATTAGCAAGCAATCATTATTTGCTATTGCACTGCTTTGGGATTAGACATGTCTGGTGACAGGGGGAAGGTGTCCAATTTAGGGCACCTAGGTGGGGTGTTGAGGAGTTCAGAATACTTACTGGACTCCTGGTAAAGCACCACAGACAAAGGCTTCTGCAAGAAGGCTATTCTGGCTCCCATTACAAGTCTGAGGCTTGGAATAGACTGGCCAATGCTGTATCCAGTGCGACTGACATCCCATGCACTGGAGAACAGTGTAGGCACTACTTCAATGAGCTAAAAAGGTATGAGAGAGATACACTCTGTGACAGTAGGAGGTACTTACCATGCCAGCCATGCCAGGAGAAATAGGACAGTGGATTTGTAACATATGCCTGCACAGCTAGCATGCATTTTGTAAATAATTGTGTGTCATTTGTATATCAAACTGATTTGTACAGATGCTTGTGATGAAAATGTATTTGTGAGGCTTGTGAATGTTAAAATGTATCAACATTGTGCTCTGCTGGAAGTAAAAGAAATGTACATTTATTATTGTAACTGAATTAAATGCATACATTGTAACAGCATATACTGGATGTGAAGGGGTTAATCTTAATCCACCTGACTTTGCAAAATATCTCTGAAATTAAATTACTTTATGTGTTAAGCCATAAAGATGTTATCCCACGGTTCTGAATGGAGCCAGAGGCACAATATCTAGGCTAGGGAATAGTAGGTAGCTCCTGTAGGAAGAGTGAAATGGTGTCATGGTGTTATGACTTCCAGCAGCTACGCCACATCTAAGCAAAGCTCTATCTGTGTGTATAGTAGCACATAGGTGATAAACTCTGGTAGCTTCCAGCGATGGAGGATAGTGCAGGAAACAGAGTCAGATGACCAGATGTATGTGATGCAATTCTGTACAGAAATAATGTTTTAATATTACAGAGGAATGAAGTCTCAGCAGCATTCTGCATTCTGTATTGGAGCTGGCAACAAGGACCACTCACCCATTTTGCCTTGCTATAGTCAGTAAGTAGGAACAGTAATTATTTTAGTCAATCAGGGATAGATAGTGAGATTAGTCAAATACTGTTTTTTCTAAAACAGTGTGAAACTTCTCAACAGTGTTATTTTTACTATTCCCTGTGAGTGAAACTCTTGTGTTTACTGTAAATAGATATTTAGTATTTTCATGTCCTTTTATTATATGATATTAAATATATTTAAACTTATCATCGTGGCTGGTCCTTTTAGAAACATATTTAAGCTTTGAGAGTATTTGCACATATTAATTTGGTGACAGCTCTGTCTGCTCCTGAAGCTTTGCTGTTTGGTCAGAATTACCATTTGTATTAATATTAAGTTGTACACAGTATAATTGGGTACCCTTGTAAGAGCCTTAAAGTAGCTGGCAGGGGTTCTGGTGGAAGTGGCAACTACCTTGTAGCCAGGGCAGAAGGGGGCACAGCAGGTGAATCTGTGACAACGCGTGTGTGTGTGTGTGTGTGTGTGTGTGTGTGTGTGTGTGTGTGCGTGCACACGCGCACAAATCAAATCTCAAAGAGTGTGTGTGTCAGCTGCGTGAAGCAGGGACACAAAGCATTGGTTTCACAAAGAGGTGTTAAGAAATATATCACCTACACTACATAAATAAATAACAAGTGTTGTCTTCTATACCATGCATATATATACAATAACAATATACATTCAGATTTTCCAGTACTTTTAGTAATGTGTACACCTGTTTGCATATAGTTTGTAAAGCTGTCTCTTAAAATATACCAGCACATTGGAAACACAAACAACAAATACTACACATTGCACACTCATCAATATGGTAAAATGCAGAACTTTAATATCATAGCAGTTGGACATGGCTAGCTATCCATTTCATGCAGGCCTCCCAACATCCACTGCTGATGTCATGCACTATAAGTTGTCCTGCCACCTCGTAAAAGTCAGACTTGTGCTGTGGTGCTTGAGTAAAGTACTCAGTTCTGCAGTATGTGTACTTAGGGAGGTAGGGGTTCTGTTCTCACTGCAGTCAGCTGGGAGGTGTATGTGTGTCTGTGTAGTCAGAGGAGCATATGTGTGCATCCTACAGTTGCCACTCCATTCCCATGGATTCCCAATATTTTACCACTTGCACTTGCACATGCCTACACATCAATTTCAGACAAGCCTCTCAACCTCTTCTCTCCAACATCCACTGCTGATGTCACCCACTATAAGTTGTGCTGCAGCCTTGTAAAAGTCAGACTTGTGCTTTGGATTTTGCATAAAGTACTCAGTTCTGTAATCTGTCTACTTAGGTAGGGGTTCTGTTCTCACTGCAGTCAACTGGGAGGTGTGTGTGTGTGTGTGTGTGTGTGTGTGTGTGTGTGTGTGTGTGTGTGTGTGTGTGTGTGTGTGTGTGTGTGTGTGTGTGCGTGTGTGCGTGTGTGTGTGTGTGTGTGTGTGTGTGTGTGTGTGTGTGCACGCACTCATGTGTGTGTGTCTGTCTGTCTGTCTACATAGAGAAGCATAAGTGTGTATCCACATTTATCACTCCAATCCCATGGATTGCCAATATTTTAACACTTGCACATGCCTACAAATCCATTTCATGGAGGCCTGCTAACGCCTTTTGTCCAACATCCACTGCTGATGTCATTCACTAAAAGTTGTCTTGCAGCCTTGTAAAAGTCAGACTTGTGCTATGGATCTTGCATAAAGTACTGAGTTCTGTAGTTTGTGTACTTAGGTAGGGGTTTCGTTCTCACTTTAGTCAGCTGGGAGGTGTGTGCATGTGTGTGTGTGTGTGTGTGTGTGTGTGTGTGTGTGTGTGTGTGTGTGTGTGGTCAGAAGAGCATTAACTGTGTATCCTGCAGTTACCACTCCAATCCCATGGATTGTCAATATTTTGAGACTTGCACATATCTGCATATCCATTTCATGCAAGCCTCGCAACATCTTCTCTCCAATATCCATTGCTGATGTCATTTATTTTAAGTTGTCCTGCAGTCTTGTAAATGTCAGACTTGTGTTATGGCACTAAATACACCAGCATGTGGGGCACTGTTATTACCATTTTCTCCTCACCGGACACTGCTGATGTCATTACCTGTTAACTCTTGTCTGACACTGTCCAACTCAGCCTTGCCTTAAATACAGAGTTCTGTATTCTGTGTACTTAGATAGGTAAGAGGTCCAGTTCTCACTGCAGTCAACTGGTATGCGTGTGTGTGTGTGTGTGTGTGTGTGTGTGTGTGTGTGTGTGTGTGTGTGTGAGTGTGTGTGTTTGTGTGTGCACTTGCTTGACATTAGAGAGAGAGAATATTACACCAGCATGTGGGACACTGCTTTTACCATTTTCTCCTCACTAGACACTGCTGATATCATCACCTATGAACTGTTGTCTAATAGTCTCAATGTCAGACTTAATCTGTGACACTTGCCTTAAATACAGAGTTCTGTAGTCCAGATACTTAGGTAGGGATCCACTTCTCACTGCAGTCAACTGGTGTGTGTGTGTGTGTGTGTGTGTGTGTGTGTGTGTGTGTGTGTGTGTGTGTGTGTGTGTGTGTGTGCACTTGCTTGACATTAGAGAGAGTATTTTACAGCAGCATGTAGGGCACTGCTATTACCATCTTCCTCTCACCAGACTCTGCTAATGTCATCAGCTATAGCTGATTTGTGGAGGTTCAGTATTCTGATCAGTTCAGGTTCAGTTGCAAGCCTGTAGGCAAGGCACAAGTCACCTCATCCTATACAATGCAGATTACAGTGACAGGGCTTTCAGTCTATTCATATACATCATGGCATGGTTTGTAGGCCCTGTTTTTATAATTCTTTTTATTGAAGTTTGCTTTGTAGCTATGTCTTTCTGACCTTCTGTGGTTCTGTCATACTCTTGCGAGACAGCGGAAAAAATATCACGCAAAGCTCAGCATTTTTTCAACTGTCTCGCAAAGCCAACTTCAATAAAAAGCTTTCTAATAATGACAAAAAGGAAATATTTTACTCTTTAAGTAAAATATTGCCCCTTTGTCATTAGCAAGGCACATACAAACATAAAAGCATGCACATCCATTCTGAAAAACGTACATATATACACGTACATCATTTCCCCCACACATACTCCATATCCATTCAGAATAACATAGATATATACAGACATGTGGACATAGACACTCCCACATGCACACACACACACACACACACACACACACACACACACACACACACACACACACACACACACACACACACACACACACTCTCCATCTCCCTACATAATTTCCTCCAGACACACGCACACACACACACACACACACACACACACACACACACACACACACACACACACACACACACACACTCTTCCATCTCCCTATATCATTTACTCCAGACACACACACACACACACACACACACATTCACTCGCATCTCCCTACATCATTTCCTACACACACACACACACACACACACACACACACACACACACACACACACACACACACACACACACACACACACACAAAATCCCCAACACTGTGGTATCTGTCATGTTTGCCCACAGCATTGCAGGGATAAGCCCCACCGTACTGTACACATGTATGGCATTGCTACGATAAGTCTTCTCCCCCCACCAAACACAACAGTGGTGACAATTATTTACATTCCTCCCCCTCCTACAGCAGTACAGCATTTAGTTTATTTTACCTCATTTGATGGCCTTATCATACAAAAGAATCCTATCCTTGACTCTTTGGCACCAATATTCCTTTCATTTCAGTGATGTTAGAAGTTTGGTGAACTATTTGGTTAACCTTGTAGTGACATAAGGGTTAATCCCCACTGGGAGAGCTTCTCAATGATACCTGAGTGGGGATTGTGTCCAAACCCTAGGCCAGATCAAGTTAGGCAGTATGTCTTATCTTCATCTAGGCCTATCACACAGAATCAATGGGCTGTGACAACATCACAGATCACCGATAGCATGACTCAGAATATAAACCTACTTGACATGGTTGGATTCACACTTAAACACACCCTCCAGATGGACTATGTTCCCATAGAAGGGTGTACATCAACATACATACATCTGAATTGGGGGAGACAGCACCTGATGCATGCATGTATAGCACATCCTGACTCTCCTCATCTGTGATGTAGACAGGATATTACTAGTGTGTATTTAGAAAAGGTCAATGACCTTTTCT
>NC_056748.1:665780617-665850617 GCF_019279795.1 Protopterus annectens
CCCAATCCTGGTGGGAATAGTGCATATTCATTAATCAGATTTAGCTGATGACATCATCAGTGTCTGCTGTGGAGAATATGGTAATAACAGTGTCTCACATGCTGGTGTAAAAGGCTGTCTGTTATGTCAAGCAGGAGCACAAACATCACAAACACCCTCTCCACTTAACTGCAGTGAGATTAGAACCCCTACCTAAGTATACAGAATACAGAACTCTGTATTTAAGGCAAGTGCCAAAGCTCAAGTCTGACTTGAAGTGTCTAAGACAGCAGTTTATATCTGATGACATCAGCAGTGTCTGGTGAGGAGAATGTAGTAATAACAGTATCCCACATGCTGTTGTAAAAATCTCTCCAGAATGTCAAGCAAGAGCACGCACACACACACACACACACACACACACACACACACACACATACACACACACACACACACACACACACACACACACACACACACACACACACACACACACACACACACACACTTGACTGCAGTGAGAATAGAACCCCTACCTATCTAAGGTACACAGACTACAGAACTCAATACTTAACATAAGCACCATGGCACAAGTCTGACTTTTACAAGTCTGCAGGTCAACTTATAGTGGATGACATCAACAGGACTTAGAGAGAAGATGTTGGGAGGCCTGCAAGAAATGAATGTGTAGGCATGTGCAAGTATCAAAACACTCTCAATCCATGGGATTGGAGTGGTGACTGTAGGATATAAAAGTCTGCTCTTCAGGCTGCACACACACACACACACACACACACACACACACACGCATACACACGCATACCCACACACACACATGCTCACGCACGCACAGATGCACACAGACTACAGAACTCGGTACTTAACACAAGCGGAATGGCACAAGTCTGACTTTTACAAGACTGCAGGTCAACTTATAGTGGATGACATCAGCAGGGCATGTTGGACAGAAAATGTTGAGAGGCCTGCATAGGTTCATAGCATTACAGGTTCATAGGAGGTTACTAATTTAAAGGCCCTAGGCTGTTTACAAGAATATCTGTGTAAAAACACAAGTAGCCTTATTGAGCATATTTAGATGGTCATTTTTAGAGCAAGTTTGTGATCACCACTATTGCCCTGTCTATAAGGGACATAGGTGCCTCCCCAGGGGTGAATTTACAATCACCCGTCTAGTTGTCAAGGTTGAGCTTGAATAGAGTAATTGAGGAGCACTACTTCACATGCAATGGGAGCCTATTACAGAGGACTGGCAGTCTCTGGGAGATATATCGGTCTCCCTAGCATGTTCTGTTTATTTCACAGGCTAGGCTGAGATCTGTAGAAGAAGTTATTGTTGTTCCATTTGATTGCAGATGTCCAACATTTCCAGTAGGGCAGGGGCTGAAACTGCTCAATAGGCCAGGCATAAGTCACCTCTCAGCAACCTGTATGATACTGAGTATAGTGACATATCTTTCAGTCTTTCCATGTTTGTTATGCTTTGGAGGCCCTTTATTCTCCCATTCACAAACCTCTGTATTTTCTCCAGTTTCTGCAGGTGTCTGGTGAGGTACAGCCAGAAGGGAGCATTATACTCAATTAGTTGTCTGATAAGGGTAGAATACAGCAGAGTTATGACCTGCCTGGTCTTGGATGTGATGGCCTTATTTATGAGGTGTGCAATATAGATTGTATCTCTCACCACTATGGACACATAGTGATTTAAGTGTAGATTGCTATCAACATGTGTCCCAAAGTCTCACAACATTGTATTTGAGTTTAGTGGGGTGCTACGTATATCATAATTAGCAGAGGTACTTCATTGCCAAAGGGGACAATGGGGTATTTTTTGCTTTGAGGTTCAGTCTATGAGTTGGGCACAAATCATTTTTCTATGTCAGCCTCTCTTATGTAATATGTTAACATAATTGGGGGAGTCTGTATGACTGCATCTGGTTGACAGTTATCTGCAAGCTTGGTAAGCCACAGGCCATCTACCTTTGCCTGGACTTCAGAGAAATAGTTTCCAAACTGTTGAGGGTCCAGCACAGATTGTGGTATTCAAGTGTTCTAGTGGTGGAAGTGCAGTCCCCAACTTTGACTGTGTGCATTTTGTCAGTGAGCCAGTTGGCTGTCCATCTAGTAATATATGGGTGAATCCCCAGATGGGACAGTTTCTCTATGATACCTGAATGGGAGATAGTGTTAAAGGCCTTGGATAAAGCAATGTAGCGGAATATCCTGTTATCCCTTATCCAGGTCTTTGGGGTCATTATCAAAGAAGTCCACTAGGTTTAATAAGCAAGATCTATCCTTGACAAAAATAAAATGGATTGGATCAAGTGTGTTGAAGGTCAGTTATGTCCTTGTGGATAAGTTCCTTGCTGATCCTTTCCCTAGTCTTGCAGAAAAGGCTTTTTAGGCTTATGGATCAGTAGTTCTAGTTCTGCATGTTAACAGATTGATGTGCATTGCATATTACATGGCATTTGTGTCATCTCACCCTCCCCACCTATACTTACCTTAGCTTACTGGTCCTCTGATTGCTCTCCCAGGGTGCACTCCTCTGTGGCACATCCTGCTCCATTCGCTCTGCAGGCTCACTCCACTCCCCTACCCTGCCCCCAAATCTCACCTGCCCCCAGTGACCCTAAACTTATACACAAATTGCGACACCCCTGTACATTAACACCAACCTGTAACTCCTCTTCCTTAAAGTGCTATCAGTCGTCTCCCATTATCCATTACCTTACCACTCTATCTACAAGCATCCCTGCATTCTATCTCCTATGCCTCCACTAATGGCCCTAACATACCACAAACCCTTACCTTTATTAGTACTCCTAACTATACTAATTATACCCTATCTACTTACTCTCTACGAACACCATACATATCTAGGACTTCACACCCACAACAGGCAAACCTCTATTCCTACACTTAGCCTACCTCACAGTCTTAACACCTCTTCTTGCCCAGCAAAGTATTTGTCAGCCAAGTTTCATAGACTCATTCACATCTCTCATGATAACCCAATAGCTAGAAAAACCAATAACCTAATTTTTAAACTTTTACAA
This sequence comes from Protopterus annectens, assembly GCF_019279795.1. Classification (NCBI taxonomy): domain Eukaryota; kingdom Metazoa; phylum Chordata; order Ceratodontiformes; family Protopteridae; genus Protopterus; species Protopterus annectens. Next base: position 665,783,674 of record NC_056748.1, read on the forward strand.
CTCATAATAAAAGTACAGGTCCACTCCCTTTTAGATGGTGATATACACCCAAACCCTGGTCCTACCACAAGCACAGCTACACAGCCTGATACACCAACTCCCACTAACACACACCTGCTTACCAGGCCCCCCAACTCTCTCCTGATAGCTCATCTTAACGTTCATAGCATCAATAATAAAGTTGCTCACCTGCATGCCCTTATAGATGTACATTCTTTAGACATCCTCTGTCTGTCTGAAACATGGCTTAATCCATCAATACAAGACAGTGGAGTTCTACCCCCTGGCTACAATATACTGAGACTTGACCGTAATACTAAGAAAGGTGGAGGCATAGCCATACTTTATAAGAATAGATTACAAGTTACCTCGCTAGACCCCAAACCTCCACTTTCCAACAATGCAGAGATTCTTCTATCTAAGATTCAGCTTAAGACATGTAAAGCCATATATATAATCTGTGTCTATCTTCCCCCAGGCAGTAACACCAACACATTAGAGGCTATCCTCAGCTGGCTATCAAGCAACTACCCCCAAGAAACCATAATACTTGGAGACTTTAACATAAACTTGAACTCCTGTATATCTAAGCAGCCTTCTACTCATATCAATCTATATGGTTTTACCCAAACTATAGCATCCCCTACCCATACCAATAACCTTAACAACAAAACAAGTACCCTTGACTCAATACTCACTAATACTCCCCAACAAAATTATAAAACAGGCACCCTCCCAGAGGACATAAGTGACCACATGCTTACCTATTTAATCAGATATAAAACTGAATTCCCAAACTCAACCATCTGCAGAACTATTTGTACTAACAAAAATTTTAACCCTGCTTACTTTCAAACTGAACTAAGCACCTGTGACTGGTCACCCCTGAAACACCTTCCACTAGATGATGCAGTTAAATACTTTAATTCAAAATTCCTTTCCATTCTACATTGCCATGCACCATTACGCAAAGTTAGAATCAGAACTAAACCAGCACCATGTCTCACTAAAACTACCAAACAAAAAATCCTCCAAAGAAATAAACTATGGTCCAAATGGCATTCAACAAAAAGCCCCTCAGATCACTTACAATTCAGACAGCTAAGAAACGAAACAAAAAAAGCCATATTGTCCGATAAAAGAAACTATTACTACCAGCTTCAACAAACCCACCAAAATAATCCTCACAAATTCTGGTTAGGCATCAGTAACCTCCTACACCCCAGACATTCATGCACTTCTACTCCCTCTGGCTCTGTTCACAACAATCCCATCCAAATAGCCGACTCCTTTAGTACATTTTTCACTGAAGCAATCCAATCCCTAGCCAACCAGCTGTCCCCTAGCACCTCATGCTCTACCACAACCTCTACCAATAATCCTCCTCTATTTCATTTTCAGCCAGTGCCCACATCTCTCATCTGTAACCTCATCCAGAAACTTAAACCCACCACACACTCTGCAGATCTACTACCTGCAGAATACCTGCAAATAGCTGCTAAAGTCATAGCCTACCCCATATCCATCCTCCTTATTTCTGAAGGCATTATCCTCTTAATCTGGAAGGTCTCTCACATCATCCCCCTGCACAAAGGTGGTAACTCCAAGGAGTTCTCCAACTACAGACCCATAGCCATACTATCTCTTTTGGCAAAAATAATGGGGAAATACATTCATTTACAACTGTTAACCTACCTACTTGAAAACAATTTACTAGCCACCTGTCAACATGGCTTTAGACCATTTCATAGCACCACCTCTGCTCTCTTATCCTTCACTAACTGCATTAATAGTAATCGTAATAATGACACCCTATCCTCAGTCCTTTTTATCGACCTGTCTAAAGCATTTGACATGGTTAACCGCCACCTCCTCATAGACACACTCAAAAACTTGTCATTGGATGCCCTTACTATACAGTGGTTCCAATCATACCTAGATAATAAGCAACAGGCTGTGCTATGGGATAATACCTTATCTTCCCAACTCCCAGTTGCCCTAGGTGTCCCTCAAGGATCCATATTGAGTCCTTTACTCTTCTCCATCTTTACAAATGACCTCCATTCTGTAATTCCACAAGCTGACTGTATCCAATATGCAGATGACTCCACACTCATATGCTCTGCTACTTCCCAATCAGAACTTCAGTCACTAACCCAAAAGACCTTTAGCACAGTAAAAACTGGCTCCTACATAGGTGTCTTATCTTAAACCCAAAAAAAACTAAAATGCTACTATTCACCCCCACCCACAGAACCTCCACACTTAACTTTACTGTCATTTCAAATAATAGAACTATAATATCTCCTGAGCCAACCACCAAACTACTCGGAGTACTAATAGATAATAACTTGTCTTTTGAGCCTCACATTAATAACACCATAAAAACAGTGAATACGAAACTAGGTTCCCTCTACAGGATCAAACCCTTTCTAACTCCTCTAGCCAGGGTCACCATTGCTCACACCCATCTTATCTCTACCCTGCTCTATGCCTCCCCTATCTATACCAAAATATGCAGAAGTAATCTGAGCAAACTGTCATCCTCCAACAACAATATTGCCAGATATGCAGCTGGATCCTCCTATAGAACTCATCACTGTATCAACCTGAATCAACTTGGATGGTTAGAATTACCAAATCTAATACTTTTCAGTCAACTAATAGTAAACCACAAGATCTTGTATCTACCTCAAAATACACCCATACTTACATCCCTAGTCACCCCCTATAACAATCTCAAACCCTTATGCTCATCTAACAAACTACTTGTACAAATATCTAAATACAACAATTCAGCTGGTGACACCCTGTTCTCTAATACAGTAGGTAAAACCTGGAACAGCCTCTCAAGTCAACTAACCTCAGTATCCTCAGTTAACCTATTTAAAAGCAAGCTCAAACCCTGCCTCAAATCACACTGGCTATGCCCCTGTGATAACACAGTCTAAATACCATACCCTTTTCTAGATTCCCTTGATTCCTAGCCTCTTATGAATATTATCTTGTGTTTACTCGCCGATAACAGTGTGCTTGACCATTCTGAGGATTATTCCTCATGTAAATATGTATATACAATTGAATGACTAACCATTTTCATATAAGACCAGAACTCTTGTGAGACTGAACATTATAATTGTATCCTTGTACTTTGCTTTTGAATACTCTATCCACTTAACACTAGCGTTTTTCTTTTGATATTTTTGTGTGACTTTAGAATCTGTAGTATCTCCTAGATATAATTTGCATTATTAATACAAACTACCATTGCATCTAGGTTTATTTACATCATTTTGTTCCCTATTGGAATACAGAATATAAAAAATTAGATATGTAATATGTTATAAAGCTTTGTAATGTACCAATTTCTCTTGTAAATATCATTGTCTTGGCCTATTTTTTGTTGTTTGTGGAGCTTTTCTCCCCGGGCCTCCATTGAAAATGGACATATATCCAGCTGGACTAGCCCGGTCAACAAATGTACAATAAAAATAAAAATAAAAAAAATTTATATTAATTTCTGTAGTGTAGGTGATATATGTGTAAAAAGTGTACTGAGACTCCCAGGGTTGCAGTGCTTGGGGGAAGCAACACATGCCTGTATTATACATATGTGACTTATTGTTATATAGGGCCTTCAGTTTGTTATGTTTCCACATGTAGTTACATGTCATAGACAGGAAATGGACAGTAAATAGCAATAATAAATAATATTTACTTTTCCATAGCATGCCAGGCAGCTAGTTTGTGTGACAGTTGGCAAAATGTTTGCACATGCAAGGTACACATTTCTATTACTTTCCCTGTTTGTGCATAGTTAAGCAGTGCACAAATGTGAGCCATATTGCTAAAGTCTGAGAGTTAGTACTGAGTCTATGAAACACACCTGTTGCTTAACTGACTCTGTGGCAGCAGGTGTAAATGCATTAACACATTTCTTTTTGAGTCCAAATGATACTGAGTTTGAATCCAGGTGTATGTGAGACTTAAATATTTTTAAATAATCAGTGATATTGCAATGACATTAATTTTTTATAGTTCATGTGTTGCTATATGCTGGCATATCACAGCTGGGTTAAGTGAGATTGTGTGGAAATAACGACACATTGTACCACTGCTGACCATTGCTTGGTATTTCTGCTGTGATGCATAATTCCACACAAACATAGGGGCCAAAAGGTGAAGGGCTCCATTGCTTTTTCTGCTACTTATGTGTGTTGTCTGTGATTCTAGGTTTTGACCAGATTAAAATTGGTAAAATGGAGTAGATAGGAAAGTGGTAAAATGGGGAGCAAGCAGGGGGAAGAACAAAGGGAAAGCAAGACAGGAATGTACAGGAGGGAGGTAGGAAAAAACCTTAGCTATCCATTTCTTCAACAGTAAAAAGTGATCATATGTGCAGAATATTAGCTGAATTTGGACTGTCACCTCCAGAAAGATTGGTGTCAACAATGTAATTATGTTGTATAGCCAGTAAGACCAAACTGAGTGTCAAGAAGACACGTGTGAAATGGAGAGTTATGTATGGGATGATATGTTTTTTTTTTGGGGGGGGCAGGTTTTGTTTAATTCAGTAAGAAAAGACTGCTAGGTAAGGGACGTAGGTATGTCTGTGTCAGGTAAGTTGAGAAGATGAGGAAACAAATGCAAACAAGACAAGAGACTGGACAGTGATGAACACAAAAGTTTGGGGGGCACCATGATTGGAGTGAAAGAGGGTAGAACTCTGGCTCATGGACTTCCATCTAGGAGACAGTGAGACGTGAGTCCTCACCCACTGGACTGTCATCACTGTCTCCTTACTACAGTGGTATCTAGAATGCTTGATGTCTTCTCCTCCTATGGACCATGAGGGAGAGCAGCCTCACCATCTGGTGTAGCCGTACACCAATGGTGCCATGCACAACCCTATGCACAATTCCTGCCATCTTCCTGTGAGTGATAAATCAGCACCTCCACCACTGCTCCAGGAAGGTACCACTGCACCAACTTCTGGGGCAGTACTACCTGAGGTTGCAGGTAGTGCAGGAACAGCAGAAGCAGTATTGCCAGGTTGGCTCTCAGATGTGCTGGGTATCAGTGCTAGAACCAGTGGAGCAGGGGCAGGCTGACCCAGTTGGGCTGGCCTACCTCTCTGTGCTGTGCAGCATTTAGTGATGTGTACACATGGAAGACATGGAAACATTTTGATGGCACATGATAGAAAATAAAAAAGAGAGATAAGGGTTGAGTTAAAGAAAAAAAGAGATACAATTAGTACCATTATACGTGACATACAATGCATAACACAATTATACAACTCTTTTATCTGAAGTATTACATTTAAGTATATGTCCTAACAGATGCACACTATACTACAGAATGCTGAAAGTAATCTTTGAAATGTGCATATATAGCACATATGCATGCTCCAGTTATACAGATTACAGTTTAGAGTAGGCCATTTGTGCCACTGGTATAGAGTTTTTAATTTAATGTAAATACTGTTGAAGAAATAACAGTATTGTAGAGTTGGGAATCATGGTATTTGAACCTAAAACCACTGACTACAGTCTAATATTGGACTCTTACAATTGGTTTGTGCTACAGACTAATGCATGCATACTGCTTTTACAGTTGGGATATGTATGCATAGTTTGATACAATTGTACAAAAGACCAAAAAAGCTATCCTTAACTTTTAAAACTACAATAGCACTTCTCTTCTACTGTATACATACCACTTGCTGCCCTCGGTCTCTCCAATTGAGCAACATGAGCATGTCAATTAAACTTACATTCATTAGTAGCTGGGGAAAGAACAGAAAAGAGCAAAAGAGCCTTATGCATACTAATCCTGCCAATATTTAGCTTTCTAATTCTTACAAGTACTCTCTTGTTGTCATACTTACACAGCTGTGGGATGTCCACAGTCTCAAACTCATGAAACTAGTGGTTGATAGTATCCCTTTTTCTCCTGTGTAGGTCATTGAAGTGATTTGTACATTGCTGTCCAGTATGTGGGATACCAGTCACACTGGATACAGTCTGGGCCAAACTATTCCACGCCTCAGACTTGTATAGGGAGCCAGAATAGTCTTCCTGCAGATGTCTTTGGCTATGGTGCTTTACCAGGAGTCCAGTAAATATCCTGGACACTCCACCTCTGTGCCATAAACTTAAAACCTTCTTCTCCAATGCCAGCCATGTCTACCAACTGAACTAGAACAATGGAAACTGATGCTTTCCCACCAGTTTCAGTTCTCACGTTTACTGGTAGTGCTCAAACACAAGCAATGATGCCATTCACATTTGCGCAATGTTAAGTGAAGCACAGCAGTGCCATCAGGGAGGAATTAAATAATTGAAATTGGAAAGTTAATCTGACACTTGGCCTTAGTTTGAGGGATATCTACCAATGTAGTCTGGAAATATATATTGGAAATTGGAAGATAACTGTTAGGTGAATTAGGCGTGCAGACATGCACTGGAGGCACAAATGTAATGAGCTGATACATTTGTTTTTGCCTTTATACACTGAGAAAATAAATTTTTACACTGTTGGATTCAAACCTAGACATAAGGAACAAAACATTTTTTTCCACATCGTTGATCTTCCATCTTTGCCACAGAAGAAGTGCTGCTCTGACATAGTCAAGAATCATACATAAATACAGGTGACAGTTTGAGCTGTTACACATGTATATGTGTGACCTGCCAAGGTTATTCAATATAGATCCAGTTGTGTATGTGTCTTAGGTAATTATGAAGGCCATGCAAGTCCAGATTGCAGAATTATACTTACAGAAATATAGTAGACAGTATACCCTTAGTCATATATTTGAAAACAAAATATTGGTATCTCAACCCTCAAACATATAATTTATATCAGCTCCACTATATAAAGTGTCTTAAGTGAGAGTAGATATAATGGGAAGTGGGACAACAGTAAAAGTGTATGGAATGCCCTGTATTAGAACCCAGGACCAAGTGTATGGCAGTCCTACACTTATGCCTGTTACCACAAGAATGTTGAAATAACACTTGTCTGTTTTTTCAGTTTAAACTGCACTGTCACAACAGTAAAAAAAGGTTGCACACCCTGTACTAGAACCCAGGACTATCTGTACTCCAGCCTTACACATACAACTGTGCCACAGGACTAGTTACATGACATTCCCTAATTTTCAAATCATTCTTAAGGTCTCTGTGTTAACCACCACACAACACTGCTTAGTGTGTTTGTATGATACCCAACAGAATTAATTGAATGTATCCTGTTTCTATTATTTGCTTTCTGAGTGCGGTCTGCAGGTGTTCAATCTCTGCAGCTGCTGGGGAACCTTGCTAACTACTGCTCAAAGCTGCTAAGTGCAGTTGCGCAATGAAAGGCAGAAATTGCAAGAATGTATTGTTTTTGACCTTTGCCCTTTTACAGATGCTCTGTTAACAGGTGCTCTGCAGGTGCCCTTTCTGCGTCCTGGGTGGGCCACTAGTCCAGTTTGTGTACTGCTGCTCTTTGCGCAAATGAGATATGCACAGCCAAACCTGACATTCATTTTCTCCATCTCCCACATTTGTGCTGAGATGCCCAATGCACAAACAGTGCCCCCCAAAAATAAATAAATAAAGAAGAAGAAAAGAAATAAAAAAAAAAGAAAACAAGGGAAAAGTAGTTGAAATGAGGAAATACAATATGACATATACACTACAAAATGTTAGTACACATGACATATTTCTGTATAGGTCTGGATTTGATCTCTCACCTCAATGAACCTTCAGAACACAGTAAAGGTGCCTTATCTCTCTTTGCAACACAAACGCTTTGTAGCAAGGAACTGAAATCATTCCGCATACAACCAACTGCAACATTTTCTACAGTAATATGAAACCATACAACTATTTGTACATTTATTATTTTTGGATGTATTGCACTAAGTGATCACACAACCTGTTATGAGTATTGCTTGCAAATATGCAGCTCTGCCCTTCCTCTCTGTGTTTGTTTGTCATGTTTCTGTTATCTGACCAGTAATCTGAGACATGCAGTCTGTAAGCCATTATATATCATTGTCCTTAAAATATATGAGTATATTAAATAGGAACAGTAGAATATGCACTTGCCAACAAATGAAGGGGAGGTTGGATGTTAATGAACAGAACCTGTGAATTGTGTGCTACTTATTTACATTTCCAGCCTTGACAAAATTACATTTAACACTTTGTAAGTCTAACCTGATACACCCACTGGATGTAGAGCAGTCTGCACTGATGTCGTGTTTTCCTTCTCTCTACCAGTAATCATTACAAGTTGCAATCCATTAAAAACAAATACTGAGGTAGTGCCTGCACTATGTTTATATCTGAAACATGATGCCAGTATATGGGACTCAGCAATTCTAATGAGTTCACACCTCATTTGCATCTTCAGCATGCTGACAGCACTAAATCTACAGCATAAAAAGAAAACCATTTAGCTAGGTAAACTGAAGGTGGGGAGGCTAGTTTATGTGGACATCACAGAAAACAGGCTATTACTTTGGGATATATCTGCACAGAGGATTACTGAACTTGAGAAGGTATGCTTGTATTTTGTGAGTTATATATTTTATATTATATTTAATTTAATTTATATTTAATAGTTGTGTGTGTATATATATATATATATATATATATATATATATATATATATATATATATTAGCAAAGGTTTTTACTCTTATCTGTATGCATTAGTTATAAGTGTACTGATGGCAAGGGCATGCTTGTCAGGGGATTTCACAGGTATGCATGATTGGCAATACCTTAACATGGAATGTTCTGTGTTAAATATGTAGACATGTTTCAGGGACAGTTCATTTGATAGCAATTTTAGCATTTAAAAGATACTTTGTTAGAAAAATGAGTAATTTGCCTGTTCTTTTGGGGGTGGGGGAGCAAAGCTGCATTTTTGTTATGGCACAAACAAGGATATGTTGCTATTGTTTCTTTCCTTTTTTTTTCGTCCAGTCTGTTATTCGTATTTCATATCTCAAGACTGTTTTATGTTTTACCAGTGGCTAATACTGAAATCCTACCTTTTCTGTTTTATCTGGGAACAGTTGTTGTGTAGTTATTTGATACTTATGTGTATTATCCTTCTTTTGTCCTTTAGGACACCTAGTACTATGCCACCTAGGTGTCTCAATCCTTGAAAACAACCCTTCAGTCACCTGAAAATCAGGTTATTGTTGAAGCTTTTAGGCATTATGGTACCTTTCTGCTTGAGAGAAGACATGGAGGTATGTCAGGCAGAATGCAGATTTGGCAGCAGATCATCACAGACGTTAATGCAGTGGATGGCCACAGCAAGACATATGCCCAGGCGCGCCATAGGGTCAGTGATATGATCTCATCTGCATGGAGGAGAGCAGCTGCAGTATGTTGTAACTGGATGGATACCAGGGGGCCTTCTACAGAGCCATCACTAACAGCAAATGAAGAGTTCCTGTCCACTGTCAGGGATCCAAGCAACTCCTAGGAAACTGCAGAACAGCATGTCCTTGACACTGGTACTACTGTTTCAGGGACAGCAAGCATGTCCCAGGAGGAGTTTGCAGGTAGGCTTTCGTATCTCAGTTGTTAAATACTGTTGTATAGTAAAACTATTTAAATCAATACTTGGTTCTGTTTCACAAGACTTTCTTTTGGTGGGGGAAGATTGAAGAGTGCTACAGTTAACAAAGTTGTCATTCAACTTCTTATTGAAAATATAGTTAATGAACATATAGAGGGGCAGGTAAGTATTATCCCCTGGGTTACTGTTAATTTGATGATGTTGTCCTTACCGTTTTCTCAATATTTTCCAGAACCATCTGGCATAGAGTGGATACCATCCTCTGCACATGTTAAGCCAAACATTTTTATGTCAGTACTGATGAGCAATTCATAGAAATATTTTAGTGTGTGATATTGATGTCAGTTGTGTGTCTTGCTATACTGTCTAATAGTGACTGCACTGTTATTTTATCATATATAGGAATATAGTCAAATAGGTATTCATTATTCCTGTGTTTGTTGCTTATTATCAGAGATGTTCCTGTTAGTGGAAGTGTGAGACTTCTACCACCTGATGTTATAGTGTCAGACCCTGATGATGATGGTGGACCAACAGAGGCGACGTCAGGGGGGTGCAAGGTGCAAGAGGTTGAATCTGACACTAAGGCTGACATACAGCCATCCCCTGAAATTCCATCAGACACAGCCAGTAAGCCTACGCCTACACATTCCAATGATCCCACAGATATTGGACAGGTGGAGAGCAAGACAATCGATCAGGGAAGTGTTGTTACTGCAGTTTCAGTACCTCTTGACATTGGATGTAGCCAAAGTGTGAGTGAGGTGCCATGTGGGAGGGCTGTTAGGAATGCTTGAAGGAGGCCTGCTATTCATCCTCCACCTGATCCAGGAATCTCTTCCCGTGCCACTCATCTTATGTTTAGGGCCATTATGGAGGCATGTTCCCATAGGTGCTCCAGAGAAATGCTTAGGATTGTAAGATGTGGCACATGCTGACATGAGTGACTGCCTCCACTGTGTTGCCGATTCAATGGATCAGATGAATGACATGTTGGAATGAGCAGTGTCTGTGACAGAATGTCTGCTGGGGGGACGGTATCCTCATGGGCATAGGTCAGCCACATCATCTGCTGTTAGCCAACATGGCCATGCCCAATCATGCTTCCATAGTGGCAGTACTTCCACTGCTCCATCAGTAGGTGAGCTGTCCACACCCAGATGTGGTAGGCCATGGGGTCATGGTCCTGGGCATATTTGAGAGGGGAGCTCATCCAGCAGGCATCAGTCATGTTCAGGTAGCAGCAGTGCATCTGACCGTGGGCATGGACATGCCAGTGTTAACTCCTGGCAGACCCAGTTTTCATGGTCAGGGACCAGAACAATTAACTGCCAACTCTACCATGCACAGCTTACATCTGTCCAACATACCAAGACACAGAGCTAGCCCAGAGCTTGACTGTGTTCATGCAGACACTCACACACCAATTTGACCTGGGGGACTCCTACAGATGCACACACACACAACAGTTACATGGTTGAGTCATACAGCTTAAAACTCATTTGGTCTCACTGGTCATTTCTTACTTCATCCAAATGTCTGCCTGCTTCTCTTTCTTACTCGCACACACTCACCAACCTTTTGTGTCAGCCTAGGCTTCCTGCCCTCCCCCACCACCCTGTGCAAGTGATGGTAACTATGCCATATCCCTGTTTTGTATCATTTGGATTCAGGGACACATAAGCTTTCTGTCTGATGCTCAAGGTGCATAGCTGACTTAGTGCTTAGTATATCTGCATTTGTGTTGCTGAACTGATAATTGTACCTTTGATTTATATTGGTCTTAGAAAGTTAGGCAGTTGATAGTATGAACATTTCCAACTTTACTGTGAATGATCTTGTAAGAGTTGTGAATCTGAAACTGCAATATGTATCATTACTTTCTAACTTCTCTCTTTAATGACTTTACAGTACAAATGTATGGTGCTAAATTGAGGGCATGCAGCAACCATCACTATTTTTGAGAGGTATGACTATGCAGAATTTTGATGTCTGAGGCCTACTACTTAATAATGGACACATATAAGTCAAATATGTCTCTGCTGCCACATGTTAAGGTCATTTCTGTACAAATCCCCCACCTTTTACTTACTTAATAACAAAATGCAAGGATATGCCAGTCATTCATATTATTACACAATACACTCCAGGTTCAACACTTACCTTGTAAATCCAGCAGTTGCAACAGTTTTAGTTCAGGGCTGACTCTGTCTGATGCAAGCAATACACAGCCAATATATGTTGTGAGAGCTGCCTGGCATCAATGTTACTCCACGTATGTGCCTAGGAGGAAGGTTTTAGGCATTTAGGTGGTGAGTGAGTATGCTATGCATTGTCTCTTAACCAATGAAAAGGCATATTGAGCACTCCTACATTTGTCTACAGCTTCTCCCTCTGACTCCTCACTTGAGTGTGGCTATCATGACCCTGACATTAGGGGTGGGATGTTTGCTCCTTCCCCTTGTTAATCCTGCTGTAGCATGACACATACTGTGAATATTTCAGTACATTTCCATGGATTGTGCTGCAGGGCACCCTCAGATATATCTAGGCACTAGAACCGCGACTTCAGCGGCCCGAACACATGTTCTAGGATATTTCTGGTTTGAGCATGTGCCCCATTATGGCATTCTTCACCGGGTGTGTGTGCATTTCTCATGGGTGTCATTAGCCATGTTTTCAGTGCATAATTTGCATCCGCCATTAAATGACCCTGTGGGATATCCCCCCCAGTGACCATCTGATACATTTTAGAGGTGTGCAAGATATGTGAGTCGTGGTAACTACCAGGGTTGCCAGCACGCACATTCAAATGATTCCCTTGGCATTACAACTTGGCAAATAATAGAGTGAAAGCTCTTTCTATTAATGTAGAGCCTTCCCTGGTTCCCAGGCGGTGCCTTAATTTATACATGTGTGCAATATATGGGAAATATATGTAGTCATTAGCATGTTGAAGCATAGCATTCAAGAATTGGTAGAAGATCCTAGATGCTGATGCCTGTGCCACTCCCAGCATGTCCCCTATTGGTCTCTGAAAGGTACCTGTAGCTAAGATTCTTAAGGCTAGACATACCTTTGTCTCCACTAGGATGGGCTCCTCTCAATTTGCTCTGGGTCTGAGTTGAGGATGACAAAGTTTGCAGAGTTCCTGTAGTGTGTCTCTATCCACCCTGTAGCACTCTATAATTTCCACATCATGCAGGTAATAAGTTACTCGGGGTCTGAAAACTCTTCCCCTTCTTGGTCTTGGTCTATTAGCAAGAACAGCAACACAGACTTCAGCCTGTTGCATATGCACATGAATTAAAGCAACACCAGTCCCTAACATTGTTTCTATGTAGACTCCTTTCCATGGCTGTATTCCAGTAGGTTTTGGAATTTGCAGAAAAAAATAGCACTGAGTCTACATGACTGCTTTATAGCTTGTTGAATAGCTCCTCCATGTTGGATTGGTTGATTAGCATGCAGTTCAGCTGCTTATACTGTAAATTGCATGCCTAATTGTTTACCTTCTTTGTGGGGCTGTGTGCGGCTCCACACATCATGCAAACCCACTTACTGAATCCAAAACAGTGTGCTATTGTGTGCACTTTGAAAATGGACCATGTAGACTTTGTTGAATCTTGCCGACAGTCATTTTTTGCAGAGAGAAGCCCCCTTAACCCCACACACCTGCTTGTAAATATACACAGTAATTCTTCAACTACACAGCTGCAGAGGAAAGGGCATAATCATTTTCCTGCCATAACAGTAATTTCACACAGGTCTATATTAAAATCGTGAAAGCCCTAGTCACTGTATATGAAAACACTGACATATATTCCACGAACTGCTAATACACCGAACGCCCTAAACCGCGAAATTCTAAAACTCAAACCGCTATAGTTGTCCCACCCCACCGCCCGCTACATACTACCTACCCAAACAAACTTAATAAACCACATATATACACTAACCAAAACCCTACTTCTAACCCTAAACTAAACCCTACTTCAAACCCTACACCAAATCTTGCAAATACCACCATGTATGCACTTACCTTAACCTGCACCCTAACCCTAAGGTCCGTAACTATCACACACTTACCTTAAGAAGCTATACCCAAACAAACTAAACAATCCTCACACATACACTTAAGAAAACCCTACTTTTAACCCTACACTAAATCCCACATACACTACCATCTATGCACTTACCTTAACCTGCACCCTAACCCTAAGGTCCGTAACTATCGCACACTTACCTTATGGAGCTATACTGCAGAAGGGCCAACCATGACGATTCAACTTTTCAGATTTTGCACTTCAGAATGATCGATGTTTTCACAGTTCGATGAAGAAGTGTCGGCGTTTACGTATTCGGGTAAGTACACCTTCGAGTTTCTAATATAGACCCATTTCACACTGGTACATCGATAAGCTGTTTTGTTGTTCACCTGTTCATGTGTGATTGAGTTGTCTTGAAGTTGAAGGCTGAATTGTCAATCATGTGAGGGAACCCACATCTATATCTATCCATACAGATATATATATATATATATATATATATATATATATATATATATATATATATATATATATATAGCTACAAATATAGATATAGATGTGTGTGTGTGTGAATCTATATATATTTGCAATGTTTTCAGTTATGTTGGTAGGTCAGGTTGAGGCAACTTCTTTTCTGTTGTATCAAGCAGAACTGTTGTGGTTACATCTTCCAAATTTGTCAGTGTTGGATCAATTACAGCAGGATGGAGATTTTTTCCCCTTTACTCATTATTGAACAAACGCAGGGTTGGTATATTAAAATGAGGGTGTACATGTACTTACCAAATTATATATGTATATATGTTTTTAATTACTCTTCAAAGTTAGGCAGGGTAGATGAACTTAGCATTGCTGATATTCAGATTTTTAATATAGACCCTAAACACACACACACACACACACACACACACACACACACACACACACACACACACACACACACACACACACAGGCACAAACAAACTTAGGTAGGTGCCTCCTTTGAGGAATATGCAGAAACATAGGCGACAGACCATGAGTGAATTTTGATTACCCATCCATTGGTCTAAGTTACTCTTAGTGTTAGGGAGGAGCTCAGCTTCACGTGGATGGGGTTCCTGTTGTAGAGAATGGGAATTATCTGAGAAATATATCCATTTCTCCAACATGTCCTATTCATGTTGCAAGCAAAATTTAGATCTTTTGATCTAGTAGTCTGCTGTTTGTTTTGCAGATGTGCAAAATTTTAATAAAACAGGGTCCAGGGATGCCTAGTATGTCAGGCAAAAATCACCTTTCAGAAGTCTGTATGATATAGAGTACAGAGTAAAGAGCCAGGGCTTTGTGATCAGTATAGAACATTGTGTTTACTCCCTGTAATCTTCTTGTAAGGAACTTTTGTGGGAGTACCAGTTTTCTGCATGTTTCTGGTCAGGTACACACTGAAGGGGGAATTATACTCTACAGTGGGACTGATAAGGGCTGAGTACAGTGGTACAATTACCTCTTTCAACCTAGATGCCTAGTCCTTGCTTATAAAGTGAACAACATAGAAGTTTTTTTTACCTCCTTGGACACATGTTGGTCAAAGGCCAGGTTACTATCTACATGAGTTTCCAGATCCCTGAGTTGTCACTCAAGTTATAAGGGTGTTTTATTGATGATGTATTTACCTGGGGTGGACGACTTCTCAAAAGTTACTATAATTAATTTCTTGGCAGTTAGTTTTAAGCCATGGCTTTAGTACCAAACATTTGCTTATGTTAGACCTTCTCGAAGGGTGTTCTCATCTTAGGGAGATTTAGTGACTGCTCACAGTTTGCAGTCATTTGTGAACTTGTTCAGCCAGGGGCCTTTGACATTGGCTTTGACCTCTGAGAACTAGATGTCAAAGAGGAGTGGGCCCAGCAAAGAGCCCTGAGGGACTCCGCTGGTGACTGGCCTCTTTCTGCAGGTAGTTTCATCGATCCTAACCTTTTGAATCCTATCTATGAGCCATATAGCTATTAGGCATGTTATAAAAGGGTTTATGCCTAGTTCCATAAGTTTGTTGACAATGCTCAAGTGGGATATTGTATTAAATACTTTAGTCAGATCTGGGTAGGCAGGATGTACCACTTTCTCTATTCCATTGCCTTAGTGACCTTTTCAAAGAAGTCCACCAAGATCAGTAAGCATGACCTTCCTTTGACAAAGCCATACCGAGATGTGTCTGGAAGTTTCCTATGTCCTTGTTGATAATTTCTGTGGTTCTTCTTTCCATGGCTTAGCAAATAAGACTAATCAGCCTAATGGGTCCATAGTTTCCAGGATCTGTTGAAAGTCCTCCATTACAAAGGGGGATGACTATTGCATTCCTCCATTCTTGTGGCACAAAGCCTGTTTTAAGACTGTAGTTAAACAGTGACTCCAGGGATCTTGATAAGTCATATTTTAGACTGTTAAAGAGGCATCCTGGGATGTTATCATGACCCATTGAAGCTGTGTTCTTGGTTTTAGTGAGTACAGCCAGTTTATGTTCCCTAGTTATAGATAGAGGGGTTATGTTTGAGGGTATTTTTTGTATGAGGGTTGGGAGTGAGATGGAGAAAAAGTTGGAACTGAATTTGTCCACTAACAGATTCTCTATATTGCCAGACTGGATGAATGTAGCACCATTAACCACCAGTTTAACATACTGCTTTGAGCTGCACTTAAGGTTTCTGACATAGCTGAAGAAGGCCTTATGGTTATCTTTCATCTGAGGGGGCCTTCATAACCTCAAAGTTGGGTTTGTTTTACCTAATTAGCTCTCATAGTATTAGTTGGCTAGTTGTCTATTTAGTTTGATGAAAGTTTTTATCTTTATGGGAATTAACCTTCCTCATTTTTGCCATAATTCTTTTTCTTTTTGTTGTATATCCTGATTAATTTGGAATGCCACCAGGGCAGTTCGTTTGTAGGGCTAGTTCTGGGGTTACTTAAGATAGGTACAGCAGCCTCTGTGCAGTCATTGACATGGTTGTACAGAGTTGCTCAGAGCACTTTGGTGTAGGCTGCTTGTTCTTGGGGTTTGGAGGAGCACTGAATTTTGACAAACAATCACTTAATAAAAGGTAGTTTGCTTTGGAATAGATCCCAACTGATGCTGGTCTTACTGGGGTTATGGAGTTGATTTTGATGTTGAAGGAAGCAGCTTTAAGATCAAACCTTACTGAGAGGACAAGACAAAGGGGTGCCACATTCTCCTATATTTGTGAGTACGAGGTCCAGTATGTTGGAGCCTATAGTTGACATATTCAGTATTTGGTCAAGAGTGTTTGTATTTATGAAGTCCAGGACTCTCTGTGCTTATAGATTTGAGACTGTGTAGGATTCCCAGTCTCTAGATGGGTAATTAAAGTCATCCATGAGTAGGGTGTTAGTTTGGATGGTAAGTTTCTCCAGTAGGTCAAAGAATACATTGTGAGCTTCTTGGGACATGAAGGGTTGCCTACAGCTGGCTAGGATATGGTACTGGGTTTTGTTTTTGGTGATCTGAACATGGTGAAACTCCAGTGTGTCATCCTGTTTGATCACCCTAGAGGTATACTTGTTACTGATGTATATTGAGACACCTCCACCTTTAGTCCTTGTATGTGCAGCTACTGATGTAAAAGTGGAAACCACTGAAACCTTGCACTACTGGGATACTTTCTGATGCTTTAAATTAAACTATGTCTTACTAACTGCATAGATTTCTGTAGTCTCGAGTATGGGAAGGGCTTGGAGGGAGTGTAGGTTTTTTTTTTGTTTGTTTTCTTTTTTAGGGTCCTGGCATTGAGTAGTAATACCTTTCTAGATCAGCTGTGTTAATTTTGTTATGTCGGTAGGTTTGTCGATCTGGCATTGCCTAAAAATAAGACACTTTGGGGTGGATAAGGTTTTAGCCAGTATTCAAAAGCTTTGAGGGGACAGGTGCAGACCATCCTTGGCAAAGTAGTCTGTTAACCATGTCCACCAAAGCTGGCAAATATTTGATCCCCTTACAATGACACCAGAAAGACAACCAATTGTTAAAATCAATCATCTTTTGCTCATATTGTGGTATCATCCACAGTGACAGTAATATGCTACTCAATGCTAGGCTTATACCAGCCTGAGACACATAGTTTGGAACCTGCATAATATCTCTCCTCATATAGTGCAAGAAGGTATGCCTCAGATCATTTACACCTACACAGACTATGATGGAATCATCTGGTATCTGTGGTGTAATGACTTGAGTGCAAGTGATTTGGTGGGTCCTAGCTCCAAATAAACACCTAACCTTTATCTTCTCCTTGTTCAGCCTGGCTAGTGATGTATCAGTATGCTTACATTGGATTCCTTTATGATGAATGTCTTGGGAAATATGTTTGCTTGTATTAGGGGCTTAATGTTTGGGGCTCCATTGAGTGCGACTGTATGTGTGGTGTTAAGTGCTGTTGCCAACAGGCAATCTAGATTATCTTTGTTGTTTAGGAAGACTGCTTTTAAAGGAAAACATCACCTTAGAGCTCAAAAAGCTTATATTCTTCATTGCATCTTTGCTTCATGAACCATTTTGATGCCTTAAATTCAGTCCAAATACTTATTTTACAGTTTTAATTTGCTTCCTTCAAAACATTGGAGGAAGGGGCCTGCTTTGGTAACATGACCTTGTTTTCTTGCTTTCATTCCTTCTTTCCAGAATACATTCAAGTCCTCTTTATATGAGTTTGCTAGACATAAGGAAGTGGTATTGTTTTCTCATGCCATTAAGATAAATGACATTGCTTCACAGTCCTTCCATTCTAACACACCTTCTGTGTCAGAGCTTGTTCTATGCTATAAATAGCTGTTAGCTACTTCCAGAAAAAAAAGTAGGTAAATAGCAGGCTTCTCTAAAGGGATTATTTTGTAGTTGTAAAAGAAGTGACAGACCTTCCCCCATACTCTCATGCTAAGGTGTGAAAACTCTCACCACAGTAAATTATCCTCTCTGGACATTTACAGGTGGCAAGTAGTAGGACTCCAAACTAAGTCTGTCTGCTACTTCCCAATGACTTCAGTGGTATTTTTTTTCTCTTTCATTAATGAGGCAGAATTAAAATGCTCTTTACTAGTTCCTTAATTATTTCTGTAATGTTCATCCCCCTTTTTTACTATTTCATATTTATTTATACTTTAGTAACCAGGAAAGTGAACTGGTCCCAGAACCCTTTTCAGACAAATGTCTTGGGCTACATTGGCAAAGATAATAACAAGTAATAAGTGCACTTAGCAATACAAAGAAAAAAATACTGACATAAAGACACTGACATAGATAGCATGTGTAATACATAGCTAATGTGTGACAGCAAATACGTAAAACAATAAACATTTACTAGAATGAATACAGTAATAATACTTATCTCTGCTATGTTAAGTTTATTATAAATAACTTATTGTATGCACCCATATTGTATATATATATATATATATATATATATATATATATATATATATATGTATGTAGTTCATGTTTGTGTACATGCATGTGTGTGTGTGTGTGTGTGTGTGTGTGTGTGTGTGTGTATATGTATGTATGTATATATATATATATATATAAATATATATATATATATAAAGTCCATGTGTACAAAAACATATGTGTGTGTGTGTCTGTGTGTGCAATGGAGAAATAGATTATATGCCTATGTGTGTGTACTACATGTCCTTTAAATAAAAACAAATCAAAATGGACATTTTGTGTAACTGTATATGTGTGTCTACAGAAACACGCACACAGATATATATATATATATGTGTGTGTGTGTGTGTGTGTGTGTGTGTGTGTGTGGTGTATATATATATATATATATATATATATATATATATATATATATATATATATATATATATATATCCATGTGTGTGTGTGTGTGTGTGTGTGTGTGTGTGTATAAAATAATGTATTTATTTAACATTTATTTACTGGGAAAGTCCAACTTGGAACAAAGCCAATTTTCAGCAGACACCCGGAGAGAAACACTCCAGATACATGCCTTTGTAATGTGGAAGGAAACCGGACTACCCGGAGAAAACCCACACAGACGCAGGGAGGACATGCAGACTCCACACAGAAGGCACCCCAGCCAAGAATCAAACCAGAGAACCTCTTACTGTGAGGCAGCAACACAACCCCTGCACCACTGTGCCATCTGTATTTAGCATGCACAATACTCTATGTGGGATACAGTACTGTGCTTAAATGCATGTCTGACTGTGTGTGTGTGTGTGTGTGTGTGTGTGTGTGTGTGTGTGTGTGTGTGTGTGTGTGTGTGTGTGTGTGCTTGTGTGCATTTAAACACAGTAACTTCCATCTGATTTCCATTTCTTAATGTTTTTAATACAAGAGCACATAGTAAACATTTGTTAAAGTAACTTCAGCTGTATATTATGGTTGCCATCAATGGTCACATTTCCTTTGTGGACTATAAAATGCTCATGTACTCTAGCAATATAAGGGCTGATTCAAATTTAGTGTGGCTGTTTTACCATGGATCTGAGTGTACAAGATATGTATCTCGCTCTGGGAGGATGTCACAAAAGAGTATAAAAGACCTTTTTATGAACATTATCTGTGCACCTAGTTGATAGGATTGCCACTTGTCTGTCTGTCTTGTGTGTGTGTGTGTGTGTGTGTGTGTGGAGGGGGTGGTTGAAAATGGTAAATGTGTTGATACTTTTCAAGTAAAAATCTTTTCTGACTTTTCTCTAAATTTCACAGAAATCTTTGATACTTCATTTAAGTCATCATAAGATATGAACTATTATAAATAACCAACATTTAAACCTTAGCATTTCAATACTGTGTTGCTGCTTGTACCTGACAGGGTAAACTACAGATTTATGTGTGTCTATGATATGTCATGCAGGTGGAGATGTATTCCTCTGCAAAGTATGTGAGAAGTTAAGCTTAAAAAAGAAAGTAGGTGGCCTGTGGCCTTTCCTTTCCTATGATTCTAATTCAAAGAAATTAAAGTTTTAAAAAAGTACAACCAGGTTTCTGGTACCTACACAATACTGGAAATGTATTGTAGGGAGAAAAGAAACCTAAGGATCGAGTTAAACTGTAGGAGAGGTGGGGTCTTCCTTTAAGTGCCTCAGCATATGTTAGTCTTTGTCTGTGTTGTCTAATATGTGAAGAGGGTATTGTTTGTGGTTTTGACAACCTGATGTGCACTTGTATGCAAAAGTTTAGCCTCCAATGTCATTGTGTAAGTGCACCTCTCTCATACAGTGTCTGTTTCTTTAGGATTAATTGCTTGTCTGTAAACATGAGACAGTGTTTACAATGTCTTAAGATGCCCATAGCCACCAAATTGACTGCACAAAAGTTAGGAAATTGCATGTCTATACTGTCCAGTATTGTGATTGGTAAGCTATAAGAGGGTGGTGTATTGGAGTTAGAAGGCTATTAAGGGTGCTTTGTTGGTGCAGACAAATAAATGTTCCTTTATTGGGACAGATTATGCTAAACAGTACTAAATTCTACTAAATTTAATGTTTACACAATACTGAATTCAATTAAATCTGTATATGTTGCCACTTGATGCCTATCTAGCCACTTTAAATTTGTTGATGCACAAGGTATTTTCTCTATATTTATTGCTTTACAAGGTAAGTTTTATGTACTGTTCTGTATGGGGAAATTGCTTTCTAGGTATTTTGCTATTGTACAGGGCACTGCTAGCTGCTTCTGCACAGTGAGCAGCTCCGCACAAAGGCTGAAATTATAGCAGCACAGAAAAAAATAGAAAACTAACTAATGAACACTCTGGCCAATAAAATGACTTTTGTGTGTTTACCTACCCCTGCCCCAATATGAATAAACCTAGTCCTCCTAATATACAATCACAGTAGAAGAAACTAAAAGTGCAATTCTACCACAGACCAATTAAACAGCAAGCTGGAAATCCCTTGCTGAAGGCAATTTCAAGGCAGTCTTAACAGTTGTAACAGTCAGAGGAAGAGCAATATTTTTACAAAAAAAATGAAATGTACAAATAAGTTAATTTTAGCTGAGTGCTCAGTTTTCCTGGGACATCATAAGAGCATGTCACAGGTGATTTGGTGATCTCCCAAATTCCTTATCATTATTTGCAGTGTGTGTGTGTGTGTGTGTGTGTGTGTGTGTGTGTGTGTGTGTGTGTGCACATGCGCGCAAGTGTGCATCCTTTTATAGACTGACACTCTGTTTTGGATTAGGTTCTTATCCTATCATCTACTTCTTGACACAATAAGCTCCAGCTCCAGGATAATCCTGAAGTGGATAAGGAATAAATACACAAAGAAATAACTATTTGTATATGTATAGCAACACATGCACACATGTATATGTACACACACACACACACACATACACACACACACACACACACACACACACACACACACACACACACACACACACACACACACACACCATATTTCATGAGTTTTCACTGACACAAGCTAACATTTAGTTGAATATTTTGCTGCATTTTAGGCTGACTTACATGGCCTATCGATGAGAAGCATATTACAGTGACTCATGGTGACAGTGTAAGGTGGACTCTCTGTAAAACACTAACAAGTCTCCAGTATTTTACAGGGACTACAAAACATTTCACTGTGTACTGGAACTGACCAGTCAAGTCAGGGGAAACTGCTGTTTTATGTCTAGAGGGAACTATAAAGTGTGCTAAAAAAAGGAGAACTCAGTGCAAGAATACAGACTTAAATGGGAACATGAAAACTAAGGGTACACTGATTCCTAGTTTAGTTTTCTGGCTTTGATCCATATATATGAGCAAAGCTGCTATATTTTGGGAAGGCAGTAGTAAAATAAATGTACAGCTGACAGAAAAATGAAGGCATTGACAGAGGAACTAGTCATAGTATGTTTTCTCTTCTGTGGAGGATAGTGTTAGGCAGGCAGTTGTAGGAAAGATTAATCTGCATTCATGGTTCCAGCTTGATGCACATACTGTGAAGGATGGAAAAATGTAGCAACCATGCACACATGTTTATATTTTTATGATAGAGTTGCCAATCCTGAGAGGACAAGCGGTCTGGAAAAATTCTGAGCTGTACATGATACTCCTTGCAGTTGTTTCTATTATTATGTGTTCCTCCTGCCTTTTTGTACCTCTTTCTGCACATTGGGATTGTAATCACCTAGGCTGTGTCTGACTAATTGGTCCCTTGAGGACAGTGCACTGCCCTGGTAAGCAAACTTAAAAAAAAGAAATAAATAAGTATGGTAGAAGTGGAAACAGCTATACCTTTGAAGGCAGATATTTTGCAAAACCTAAAATGTAACTAGGTGTAACTGTGACGTGTTTGGATTAAGCATGTGCATTACAAGAAATGGACACTAGAATTTAATAAATCAGAAAGTTAATATGTTACTCCATGCATTTGGAGACTGAACTAATTATTAGACACACTGTGTTTGTTATGTTGCATCTTGCCCTGCGTTATTATTTTCAGAACAGGAGCTAACTTCTTAGCTGAAACCCAAGCTTTTCCACCCAAAAACACACACATACTAGTCTGTAGATGATTCCATATATTTGTAAGAGTTAGTACAACTACTTAATTTTTATTTTGAAAGCATATTTCATACAGTCAGAGACTCTAAGACACTAATGCCACACAACTGTGAGTTTGAGAGAACATTTTAACATGCATTTGACAGTAAGTCATATAATGATTATTGTGGCAAAAGGTACAAAGAGGAGCTTCTGGTTCTGAAGAACTTAAGATTCTGTATCTTATTTCTATAGAATGTGGTATCCATGCTGTTGGGTGGGCATAATGTCTTTGTTATGTACTTGTTTTAGTAGATATGTGTTTCTGCCTTCATAGGTTCACATGTAGTTACTAGGCATGCAGGAGACCATTAAGGAGCTTATCCAAATTCCCATTTGTCCTAAGTCACTGTCTGGTTATATGACGTGCAAGTGGTCACACAGCAGACAAATGAAAAAGTAGAACGATTCAAACTATGTAACCTTGGTAAAGAAAGTGGCTCATTAACAAGTTAGAGCTTTAGTCCACTATGCTAACTGCCAGACTGGTTTCAAACAGGGGCTTGAAAAGACAGCAGCAGCAGCGGTGGCGGCAACAGTAGTAGTAACCACAGGAACATTGAAACGTTGACCATTCTTTGTAGCAGCAGTGATGGCCCTGCAGCAGTAAGAATTAGCTGGGCTGGTGTCTGGACATTGGTGTTGTGGGAAGTACAGGCACTTCTGTGCCAGCAACTGCAGATAAGCATTTGTTTGTATACTTCTGCCAGTTCTTTGTGCTCCCTGATAGTATATTGAAAAGTGGAATGAATCTCTCTGCTAAGGAGAATGCTTCAAACTTTTTAGTCTCCTACTTGGTCACTTGATTAAAGGAATAAAACAGGTGTTTTTGGGGTTGGGTGGGGAGGCAGGTGATCAGAAACACCTAAATCTACCCATGGAGTCCTATATTTGACTTATTCCATATGTGGAAAGGAATAGCATGTGCACAAATACTCTAGTGTAAACTTTACACACCCATATTTAAATTGTAGTATTTGGGACGAGGTATGTACAAAAAAAATGAAAATATAACTACTACACACACACACACACACACACATACACACACACACACACACACACACACAGACACACACACACACACACACACACACACACACACTGTGTTGCAAAAACATAGTTTGAATCCTCTGTATATGAGTGCCAAATGCATAACTTAACCTCTGAGCTCCAGAATGAAAGGAAAAGGGTCCCAGATTAAGGACAGTTTTTATGTGTTAGTACTGATTTTAAGATATAAAGTAAAGGGACATAATTAATACACATTACTTAATGTAAAACAAGTCTGTGACTTTACTGACTACCATTATTTGTTGACTACAAACCAACATCTTTTCTCAAAAAATCTCAGATCTTTGGAATGGCATTAAAAATTCTGATTCTGAGATACAATCAGGTATATCCAAGAAAATGAAAAACTAGAGAGGTCAGAACAAGAATGTGTGACTTGACTTGGGTAAACAAACACAGGTTAACAACCAGTAAAACCAAATGTCAAAGACAGGACTATTCATAAGGGGTAGAATAAGCTGGATTTGCTAAGGCTGACGTGCCAATACACACCTTCAAAATGTTAACAAATTTATTTATAATATAGAGGATATAGAGGATTAGCAGTAATAGTATCCAAAGTATCAGTCACTGCATACTCTTAAATATGTCTACTCACAATATTTGCTAATCTATGCATGTTACGCAGTCTTTATTGAAAAACGTTATTACAGTAGAGAGCTGATTATCTGAACTAATTGGAACCTAGGGTAGTTTGGGTAATCAAACATACAGTGAACAGGATAAAAAACTGCAAAAATCTTGTTTTTTCTGCATCCTTTTCAACTATTCAGTGATTCCAGTGGACAATAAAGAATATTTTCACACACAAATGGGCTACAGGCTCAAAAAACATGCACAAGCGAATACGTATAATGTTTACATATTCAAACTTTATGATTCTTCCTACCCAAAAACTTTGGAAGGCTGCGTTCGGATAATTGACGTTTCTAATAATCGATGTTCAGCTAATCGACTCTCTACTGTATTTTAATATACAAGTTTGTGCCTGTCTAGTTATTTAATTTTTTCATAGGTATTCAAATATAATGTGGTAAAAGAGAATTGTTGGCATCCATCCTATTAAGAAACAAAGCTAACTGACATATTTAAGAATGTGCAATAACTGAGAGTTTGGGTACTATTTATTGCTAGGTGGTGGCAGCTTTGTACCAAAGAAGCAGAACCAACCTTTTTTCACAGAAAGTGTGGCAAACTTAGGTGTATAACAGTTTATAAAGACATTAGTTCTACAGAGGGACTTCTTGTTTCTGTCTGTTCTGTTTCACAGTGTTAAACATGTAACCAACTTTCAAAGGCTTTGAAAGCCAGTATCTTCACACTCTTACACTTTTTTTCCTGTAACATGTGAAACATGGAGCAGATAAAGCTCCATGTACTACAAAGAATTACGATCGGGTCACTGATCATAACCATTTATTGTGTGTTCAAGACACTGATGCCAAGAAATTCACTTCAAGAACCATAACTGTCCTGCATCTTTCTGTTAAATTCAGTATCTGTAGTCAATTAGAAACTCATCAAAATGATACTTAAACATCTTGATCTAATGATGGAACTGGAGAATCATATATTCTGAAAGGAAGAAACTAATGTGGTATATAAAACACAGAAAAAAACAATAATCCAGACCGATAGTTGTAATAAATCACCATAAAACAAAACAACTACTTTACAGTGCTGTAGAGTCAGTAATTAGCATAGTATTCCTTTAATTAACGCTTTCATCAATACTTATTCAGAATAAAAAACATTAAAAAGTCAGTTCCTTATATACAAAATAGCCAATTACTATAAAAAATCGATTGACCATTCAATTAATCAATTAACATGCATAATTGTACTAAAGCCTTTTTCTTCGTAAGTATTAAAACAAAAAAGTAATATAAATTTCAATGCTTAAAACATATAAATAATTTTATTTACATGGCTAGTGCAGTAGTGCAACAATAGTGTTATCACCTCAGAGCAAGTAGTTCTCTGGTTTGATTCTCAGGTGGGGTGCCTTCTGTGTGGAGTCTGCATGTCCTGCCTGCATTTGTATGGGTTTCCTCCAGGTGCTCCAGTTTCCCCCATGTTACAAAGACATGCATCCAGAGCGTTTCTCCCCAGGCCTCTGCTAAAAACTGGCTTTGTTCCAAGTCAGATTTTCCTGTTAAACAAATAAATAATACTTTTAACCTCTCTTCTTTTAGAAGGCATTCAATATTTATAGTCTCATTCAAAGCAAGTAATTTGTCCACCCCCCCCCCCCAACTTTAGCTGGCAAATGGTTTCCCTTTGCTCTACTTTGTTTTTATAGTTTCAACCCCTTAAATCTAGGGGTAGCTACTCAAGGTCAGAAAATAAAAACTTCTAGTATTTATTACTTTGCTGGGTAAGCTGGAAAAGTGCATTTTTTTCATCTTTAGTCTTAATAGAATAATTATGGTATTTAATTCTCTTTTCCAAACATTGCATGGTTACTAGAAAATTACGCATTTTATAAGCTATAGAAAAAATATGAATGAAGTCAGGGACATTCTGTGAAATCAGGGAAGTTAATAGGTATGCCTACATACTTGCTCACATATACAAACACATAAACAAACACTCAAATACACATATACACAAACAATTTTATCTGTATCTCACTTTCTGTACATACATACATACACATAGATATATATATTTATATATATATATATATATATATATATATATACATATATATACATATATATATATATATATATATATATATATATGTATGTATACATACTACACACACACACGATAGTCTTAAACAGCCCTGTCTAGTATACACCTCTGATAGTCTGACTGCAGTAATGCGGCTGAAACCTTTAGAGAAGATGCTTACTAATTAAACAAAAAAAGTTCTTTTTTAGACTCAGACCCTTTTCTTAGGATATATTTTATTTATTTTACATTTGTTTACCAGGAAAGTCTGAATGGACAAAATGTCCTTTTAGGGAGGCTTGGGGAGAAAAGTTCCACATTTACAAATAACCATAAGATACATATGCAATGTGCAGATACAAATATTGATTCATGCTGATAGGATAACACCCATCTGAGAGGCACACCACTTGTGACTGTGAATAACTCGCGCAAAAACTATTTTATGTTCTTCATATTGATCAGTGCTGCAGTAGCCTTAGTTTTATAGGTTATACCCTGCCAGGTATATAACAGCCAGCCAGCTTCCAAAGCTTCAGGGTACCAAGCCCTTCAGAGTTTTTCTGCTGCTGAAGAGTGTGCTCCTCTGAGGCTTTCTAGGATTGACAGCCGACTTGTACTTTCCTGTGCTGGGCACATAAGTTCCCTTTGGAGAAAAGAAACCCTCCATTTTCTTATATTTACTGACATTTTATTACTTTCCTCTCAGCAAACGTTATTTTAAAATTAGAAGTGTTGTGTTATAACAGACTGTCTTGAGACTGTTACATACTTTTAATGGAGCGCTCACTTTTTTCTGTCAGTTTAAAAGTAGTGTAAACTAAAAACATATTTTCTGTGAAGCAATTGTGTTTATTTTGCTGTTTTGGGGCTGCCACAGTGTTTGAACATGCTTTTTACTGTGTTTTTTTTTCTGTCAAAAAAGTAACTTTTGTGGATTGGTAGTTTTACCAGCATTTACTGCTTGTCTTCTACAGTAAAGAGGCACCATTTTCAGAATGACCATGGAACTGATTGCTGGCCCCATGGTTACTACTTCTTCCAACTTGTAGCTCTGAGTTTGATTCTCATAGTCTCCCTTTGCCAAATACATGACTCTGTACAAGTCATTCACCCAGGCAATGATCCTGGGCCTATACTCAAAATTGATCACAAACTAGCTCTGCAATCCAGTTAATAAGATAAACAAACACTTAAGTAAATAAACCATTTTCATCAAACATTAAAAATAGCACACCCGGACAATTGCACAGCTATAAAACTAAAGTCACATGTATAATACATAAGAACAGATTAATTCTTAAGCAAATTTAGTAGCTATATATTAAGAGCACAACAATAACAAGACAGGATAATGACAAGAGAATTACAGAGCAAATGCAGACAAATCACTATTATATGGAGAATTATTAAATTCAGATGAGTTGTTATCAGTGTCAGGAGTAGAACAACCTTTGGTGTGATTGTCTAAATGTCTTTAGATTTGCTTGATTAGCTGGGTAAATAGCACTTGATTTACCAGGGCCCAGTTATCCAAATGTTTAGGGTTAAGAATAACATATTGATTGGGGTAAATCTTCAGACTACAGATATATTGGCAAACTACATTTGCCACAGTTTTAAATTACACCATCTTTATCTCACTGCAATGATTGAATAACACTTAGTTAAATATGAGCTAAATTGGTTTTGGAAGTTATAAGTAATTTTAGGAACTAGCAAACTTAGCAACATATCTAAACAAAGAAATGAGGAATTGAAAATCTTAGAAAATCTGAGCAAGTAAAAGAAGAAATGGAAAGCTCAAAAAAGATTAACAGAAAGAAAACTGTGCGTGTGGTGTGTGTTTGTGTGTGTGTGTGTGTGTGTGTGTGTGTGTGTGTGTGTGTGTGTGTGTGTGTGTGTGTGTGTGTGTGTGTGTGTGTGTGTGTGTGTGTGTGTGTGTGTGTGTGTGTGTGTGTGTGTGTGTGTGTGTGTGTGTGTGTGTGTGTGTGTGTGTGTGTGTGTGTGTGTGTGTGTGTGTGTGTGTGTGTGTGTGTGTGTGTGTGTGTGTGTGTGTGTGTGTGTGTGTGTGTGTGTGTGTGTGTGTGTGTGTGTGTGTGTGTGTGTGTGTGTGTGTGTGTGTGTGTGTGTGTGTGTGTGTGTGTGTGTGTGTGTGTGTGTGTGTGTGTGTGTGTGTGTGTGTGTGTGTGTGTGTGTGTGTGTGTGTGTGTGTGTGTGTGTGTGTGTGTGTGTGTGTGTGTGTGTGTGTGTGTGTGTGTGTGTGTGTGTGTGTGTGTGTGTGTGTGTGTGTGTGTGTGTGTGTGTGTGTGTGTCTATTGGTGTATTCTAGACAGCCAGCCTCCCCATCAGCCTTAGCAGTGCAGATTTCAGTGGTATCCTCTACATCCAGCAAACAAAAGCTGCTTACCCTGGCAGTAAAGACTATAAACCCAAGTCTGCCTAAACCTTTCATTAATAACAGAGCACAATATCTTAGCAGCCAAGAGTCATGACACCTAATATTTCAGTGACAAAATTCCAGTGTAAAAGATGTAAACGCTATAATAATTAAAGGGTAGGTGAATACTCTCATACCTCACGTCAGTAAACTCTATTGATGCCACAACATCATGTGTGTGACTGTCAAGAAAATCTACCATTGCATAAAGTATATGGCTGTAGGGATACTAGATTCTTGGATCATATATGGCCCCGTCTAGGAAGGATCCATATATCTTCATGAAAAATAAACTAAGAATCACTTTTATATTTTGCATTTCTACCTCAGTATATATCCCATATCATTCTGAATGTCTTAACAGAGAGTTTTTCTGTCAACTGTTATGAAAGTACTTTCTATGAGTCAGCAACCTTCTCTGAAACAAAATGCTTCTTTACCTCCTGGGAGAAGTTTGGCTAAATGATTTGGAGGCTGCATCTTATTTTCACTTTGGTTTGCTGTTGTGCCATCCCGTCGTATTTCCATGACATACTCTTGAGCTCCTATGTCAAATCTTCTCATTCTCCTCTTTCCTGACTTTAGAGGAGTTTCTTCTCCTTTAGTTTACACTGATAACATGTTCCTCTATTCCATTCGCTATTTTGTAAACTTTTCTTTGAATACCTTCCAGCATTTAGATTTCATCAAATTTCAACTGCCATGTTTTTGTTCATGTTCTTAACCTGTCCAAGTATTTGTTTAGACTGCTTTTCCATCATCCATAGCTGTACTTATTTTTATCTCATCTGTAAAAATGATGATGCTGATATTTATGAGTAGGACACATTGAACAGTACTGCACCTAATTCTGTCTGACACACCACCAGTTACATTTATCATTTCTGACAACACTTCTCTTACCATTAAATTTTGTGACCTGCTTTCCATCCATTCTGAAATTCAATTCTTTAATCGTGATTCTATCCTCTCTGACAAGCTTTACTGAAACTCACCTATGTGGCACTCCAGATAAAAGCCCGCATTCCAGTCAATTTGTCCAGTAACTCATCCATAAATCCTGTCACTGTAACCTTATAACACATGGAGACATTCATCCCAAACCTGGCCCACCCACACCCGATAACCTCCACTCCCCTACCACAACCCCCACAGTCAAGCTACCCATGTATACTCCCACTAGTTCCCTCCTAGCATTTCACCTAAATATTAGAAGTATTAACAATAAGATTCCCATCCTACACGCCCTCCTAGCAACCCACTCCCCAGACATTATGTGTCTTACTGAAACTTGGCTAAAACCCAGTACTACTGACAATGAGATACTACCTCCAGGATACAATATTCACCAGTTAGACCATGCTACAAGGAAAGGAGGTGGGATAGCAGTCCTTTACAAAATACTCTAACTGTTAATAGAGACACCATTCAACCTCCCCAACTCAATAACATGGAACTCCTCATAACCAAGCTACAGATTAACCAAAACAAGCACTTGAACATCATCTGTGCATACATTCCACCAAGCAACAACCTAAATACCATAGAAGATATCCTTTACTGGTTATCCACTACCTATCCTCAAGAGACCATAGTTATTGGTCACTTTAACACCAACTGACACCCCTGCTCCTCCGATCACCCCTCACCCATATAAACATATCTAGGTTTAAACCGACCATAACCTCTCCCACTAGGATAAACAAATTAACCAACAGGGAAAGTATCCTAGATTGGATCCTAGTTAATAACCAACCCCAACTGTACACAGCTGGTACTCTCCCTGATGACCTCAGTGACCATTGTCTAACCTATATCATAAAACATAAGGCAGGAAAACCCTCACCAGCCCAAATATAAAACAGTTAGAAACAGGAAAAACTTTGACGCTGCCATATTCCAAAACGAATTAAAAGCAGTTGACTGGTCAAAACTAAAAAAAATCTAACATTAGAGGAAGACATAGATCACTTTAACACTAAATTCCTAAGTATACTTGAATCCCATGCTCCAACACGTACAATAAAAACTAGATCAAATACAGCAGCATGGCTCACAAAAGATGCCAAAGCTAAAAGCAAAACTAGAAACAGAACCTGGGCCAGTTGGAGAACAACTAAAGCCTCACTTGACCATCTAAAATATTGTCAACTCAGGAATGATACAAAAAAATATATTTTACCGGATAAAAAAAGCTTCTCCCAAAATCTCCAACAAAAACAGCATAACAACCCTCAAAAGTTCTGGGCAGGCTTAAATCAACTACTTCGTCCAGGTCATTCCACCACCCCAACCCCGGTTAACTACACCCATAGTTCCCCAGAAACCATAGCTAGTGCCTTTAATAACTTTTTCACCGAAACAATCCAATCCCTAGCAAATCAACTAACCCCCTCTAACTTAAGCCACACACCTAATCTACCCAGTAATCACGCCGAATTTAGCTTCCTACCAATATCCACTAGTTTTATCAAAGCACTTCTAAAAAAACGAAAACCTACCACCCTCGCTGCTGACCTCCTCCCTGCAGAGTACCTACAAATAGCTGCAGATGCCATTGCATATCCCATATCTATCCTCATCAACAGAACCTTATCTGAAAACGCTATCCCCTCCCTCTGGAAAATATCTCACGTCATCCCACTTCATAAAGGTGGTAGCTCATCAGACATATCCCACTATAGACCGATTGCCATTCTTTCCCCACTAGCCAAAATAATATAGAAATGTGTACACAAGCAACTAATGCAATAACTTACACAGAATAACTTACAATCCAACTCCCAGCATGGTTTCAGGCCATACCACAGCACCACCTCAGTCCTCCTTTCCTTTACTACTGCCATAAACCAAAACAGGAATGACAATAGGCTAATCTCTGCCCTCTTTCTTGACCTATCAAAGGCCTTTGACATGGTCAACCATGAACTTCTCATTCTTTCACTAAAATCTATTTCCCTCAACAAGCCTACTATCCAGTGGTTCCAGTCCTACCTGACTGGTAGACAACAGGCGGTACTATGGCAGGGCAAACTCTCCAGCCAGCTACCTCTCACATTTGGTGTCCCTCAAGGGTCCATACTAGGTCCACTAGTCTACTCTATTTTTATCAACAACCTTCACACTGCTATCCCTAAAGCTACCTGCATTCAATATGCAGATGATTCCACTCTGATCTGCTCAGCCACCTCCCCATCCGAACTGCAAACCTTAACCCAAAATACATTTAACACTATTGTGAACTGGCTCACCAACCAACACCTACTTCTGAACCCCAATAAAACTAAACTTCTACTCTTCTCCCCCACTAGTAGATCTACCACACTTACATTCTCTGTCACATCTAACAATGGTACCACTATTTCCCCAGATAATCACACCAAACTGCTAGGGGTTATCATAGACAATAATCTCAAATTTGACCTACAGGTCAACAAAACCATACAGACCATCAATAAGAAGCTTGGATCACTGTATAGAAACAAAACATTTTTAATCCCACTGGCTAGGACTGCAATCGCCCAATCACACCTACTCTCTACTCTTTTATATGCCTCACCTGTACTCTCAAACCTCAACAAATCCAAACTAGGTAAGCTGTCCCATAGCTACAATCATATTGCCAGATTCACCAATGGCTCCACCTACAGAACCCACCACTGCCAGAACCTTAAACAACTAGAGTGGCTAAAACTGCCCAGCTTAATTCAATTCAATCAACTCTTAAGAGCGCACAAAATTTTGCACCACCCTGAGGATACCCCCTCACTTAAAAATATTATTAAGCCATATAGCAACCTGAGATCCCTACGGTCAGCGGATAAACTACTGGTCCAAACCCACAAAGCTAATAACTCTGCTGGTGATTCCCTGTTTGCCAACTTCATTGGCAAAACCTGGAATTTGTTGCCAAACTATATAACCCTACAATCCTCCAAAAGTCTCTTCAAAAAAAAAACCTCAAACAGATCTCAAAGTGAATTGGCTATGCCCATGTACCAGCCCTGATTAAGATATAAACTAAAAGCATATTCTGTAATTATCATAACTTGTAACTGCATCACCAAGCTCTGCTTCCAATCTGATGTCTCTTACTTTTAATTGTGTCTGTCCATGAGAATTGTGAGTCCCTACTAGGGAACACTACTAAGCCATTGTATATAATCACTTTGTTTTTATAATTGTTTGCTAACTTCTGTGTAATCTATGTAAGTTTGTCTATGTGGAGCTTTTCTCCCAGGGCCTCCGCTGAAAATGGACATGTATCCAGTCGGACTATCCCGGTAAACAAATATAAAATAAATAAATCGATAAAATTGTATCAGATTTGACTAGCACGTGTTGGTTGTCATAAACTGAGGTTGAATGATAACTTGCAAATTCTTTTCTTCTAAGAAAGCAATTAGTCTTATAATTTTCTTCACAGTGTTTCTGCTACCACTGTTAAAAATATGCAAAATACCTGGATGTTTATTCCTTTTTTCCTTATGTGTGAATGCCATATTTGCCCCTCTGCGTTTCTCAGTTACATCTTCTACTTTCAATTATTTCTGTGTGATCATGAATAATGGAAAATGAGGAATTTGCACTTTCCCTGCTGTAGAGTGATATTGGACTTAAGGAAGTTGGGAACATGGGGGGTGGGGGTGGGAGTGGGGGGCGGGGGCTTGCCACTCTGCAAAAAAAAAAATGGTATGTTTTGACCTTGTGTTTGTGTGTGTGTGTGTGTGTGTGTGTGTGTGTGTGTGTGTGTGTGTGTGTGTGTGTGTGTGTGTGTGTGTGTGTATGGCATACTGGTAGATGACCCTGTTACAGAAGTTAATCTAGAAACAAGCATGGATTTTAGAGAAACTGAGGAATAGCTATATATTGGGGCATTTAAAGCACAGTGCTCTGGTGCACAAGAGACTTGAGGCATTGGCACTGGAGAAGAGTCCACTGAGAACTGTAGCTGGAGTTATACAGACCTGGAGGAAGGCAGTCTGAATATCCCTCTTATTTTTAAGCTCTTCAAATCCTTAGGGTTTTTAACAGTGTAACAGGAATGGACCTCATTCCTGAGTCGAGGTGCAATTGAAGTTCATGAAATTTTTGTTGCTTTAGTCATTGGTGCTTTCTTATAGTGCTGCTCTTAGCAGCTGCACTGTACCCAGAACTACCTTCTTTTGCAGTTTATACAGGGTTATAGGTATCAGTAGCATATTTAAATATACTTGAAAGTTCTTATTTGCTAGCCCTGTTACTCATACTGCTATTGGAACTATATGGGTATCTGTATTCCACATTGCTGTAGTTTCTGCTTGCATATCCTGGTACTTTTAAGACTTTGTTATTACACAGGATAATAATTTCTAGGTGTAAGTATTGCAATGATTAATGTTACTTTTTTTCAACACCTTTATTGAATTATCACTTGTGACATAGGCAAATTTACATCACTTATGACATAAGCAATATTTGTAGTGTTGTCGCCTCACAGCAAGATGTTGTCGCGTTTGATTCTCAGCTAGAGCGTCTTCTGTGTGGAGGCATGCGTGAATGGGCATGCCTTTGTTGAAGGTTGTGCGTCAGGGCTGGTAACTCGGCATGTAAAAATCCACTACCAAACATTAGCGGACCGGAGTTCCGCTGTGGCGACCCCTAACCGGGATAAGCCGAAAGACACACACACACATTTATATGAATTAAAATGAACCACACCAAAACAATCCTAGTTACAAGCATTTTACATCACAAACCATACTGACACACTCCCAGTTGCAAACATTATACGACACATAATCTACCCATCCATTTTTGTCATGCATTATGTAGTTCATTTAAGTTCTGCTTTCTTTTAAACCTCATTCCTCCCCTGTATGTATTATTCCCACAATTTCCATTTTTCCTATGTTTTGCTCCTACCCTTTTCTAAAGAACTCAGTTTCAGTTGTTTTATCTCTGTTACTATATTCACTGCTTCTAATATAGCTGGTTTAGATTCTGATTTCCATTTTCTAGTAAAATGATTAATGTAACTTTGTCCTTTTCATTTGACTAATATCTGGTTGTGAGCACTCTGTCCAGTTAAACATTTGGAATATCAACATTTTTATACCATCACAACTGGCTGAATAGTCAAATGATTACATTGTGCTGGCATTACTTTGTGCAAGATCTGGATACAGTAGGGGTTGGGCTTTTGACCTTTCCCTGATGTTGTACAATCTCTAAGTTGGTATATATAAGCAGCAGGGGAGCTTGCTACCAGGCAAAACAATATGTGGTACTTATGTATTTATGCAACAAGGAATAAAATCGGTCATACTTTGAAAAAAAAAATAATGAAATGGTTTTCTGGCATACATTCGCTTACTTTTGTAGTATTTCACTGATATTACAATACAGTATGACATAATGAAACATGTACAAGGGCCAGTTTTCATTGCTTACTGTACACAGCTCCATTGGTTCCTGGTTGCGTTAATAATGTCTGTCTATCTTAATCCCTCCTAAAACTTGTAATTCGCCATCCTTTCTGCAAATGTCACAGTTAATGACAATAATTACAGTTAAACTACTTTTACTTCAAAAATGTATATTAATTCACGCACTGTCAATGATTCAAAATAACAGTCCTGCTATTTTAAAACTGTCCCTGATTATTCTGCATTTGTCGCCAATTCCTTGACAGCTATGCATAAAAACTATAATACAAACTTCTCCTGAGCCTTGTACAGCTAAAAAAAAAAGCAAATGTAATAAAATGGTTTTCTGGTGTACATTCACTTACTTTTTTAGTATTTCACTGATATTACAATACAAATACAACACAATAAAACACGTAAAAGGGTCGGTTTTCATTGCTTAGTTTACACAGCGGCAAGGGCTTTATCAGGAAAGCCAGACTGTAACTGCACAGTACTACATTAATATCAACCCGCCCCATGCAAGTGTGTAGCCAGAAAGTTGTGTTTTCATCTCTATTCCTCTTCCTGGATGATTTCCTAATGTCAGATAGAGGTAGTTAGTACCTTGCACACCCCTGCAAAAAATGAATGACTCCTTTTGCCATAAAATGAACAATTATGCCAGGTTTGGAATCTGGTTGGGATAAAGTACCCAATATGTTCTATTTTTTAATGTTTTTTAGATATTTTGAGTTTGATCTCTTTAGACTGATATTTTTATGTCTAAAGATGTGTGTGACACTCATTTGGTTTTATTACTTCTACTTCCTTTACTGTTGATAATGGATAATCCCATTCGATCAGAACTCCTTTGTTTTGAGAAACTGTGTTTTTTGTTTCCAATGCTTCTGAGCTACCTGTATTTTGTAGTGTTTGCACAATCCCAAATGCAACATTCTTGCTACATTATAGTGCCTTTCAGGATTTAGACACTCGGCAATGAGCATGTTGTAGTCAGCAACATTATGTGCATATTTGTCTAATTCTGTATTGCGAAACCTACATTTGTCTCACTTTCTCAACAGACATTGTAAGCTAATATGTATGTAGTGCACTTATTTTGAGTTGCCATTATTCACCTATCATTTTTATTTAAATTCACACCTCCTTAATCATTCATACATCAAATCTTAATCAATATGCGGTTTATCCAGGAGTTCTCTATACTTTCCACTATAAAAGTGAGCTTTCCAGTTGTCTTTCCTTTTTCTCTTGCCGTGTTCATAGGTATATAGTAGGCTAGTGACCACCAAGACCTTTATAAGCCTAGCCATGCAATCCAACCCAATTTTGTCCCTATGTACCATCAGCATTTATTAGAGGTTATGTGGGGGTATGTCAGTTTGGGTATTACTGTCTGCCAGGGTCTGTCAGAGACATGGGGGGAGATACCCATGTTTAATTTAGGATTTCCCATCCATTGGTCAAGATTAAGCTCTAGGGTTAGAGATGGACTCTGCTTTGCATGGACGGGGAGCTGTTTCTGAGCATGGGGATCCTCTGAGACACATCTCTCTTTATTAAACATGTCTTATTTATGTCACAAGCAAAATTTAAATCCTTTGATCTAGTGTTTCTGCTGCTGTTCATTTTGCAGATGTACAAAAGGTCCATTAGAGCTGGATCCCAGATGCCTTGTGTGCTGGGCAAAGATTGCCTTTCAGTAACCTGTAGGAGACAGAGTATAGAGATAGGGCAATGTGTTTATATCCTTGATTCTTCTGGTAAGAAACATTTGTGGATATTTTAGCTTTTGCATATGTCAGGTCAGGTACATGGTGAAGAAAGCATTATTCTCAATGATTGGCCTGATAAGGGTGGAATAAAGTGGCAGTATGACTTTCTTGGACTTTGATTCCATGCTCTTACTTATAAGGTGGGTGACATAGAATGATTTTCTTACTACCTTGACCACATGTTGGTCAAAGGCCAGATTATTGTTTACATATGTTCCTAGATCCCTGACTGCTGGTCAACTATTATGGGTGTCTTATCAATCGACTAATTGCTCTGTAGCTTGGTTGGCAATTTTCCCAAAAGGCACTATAATGCATTTCTTGGCATTGAGTTTTAGTCCATGACTTTTGCACTAGTCATTTGCCTATGTTAAACCCTCTTGTAAAATGTCTGTGTCATGGGGGGAATCAATAATAGATCCCATTTTGCAGTCATCTGTAAACTTGGTCAGCCAAAGGCCCTTAACATTAGCCTTTACCTATGAGAAGTAAATACCAAGTAGGAGCATACCTCTCAACTGACCAGGTTTTCACAGAATGTCCAGATTTTTGCCTAATATTTCAGGTCTGTTTCTCATAACATTGTGGTTTTCTGACAAATAATTGGTAAATCATTGAGGGTTGAAGTCAGAAAATAATGGCAGACATAGGATCCTATTTTTTTAGTTTACTAGGCTATCAACTGGAGGTCATTTCAAGCCTATCCATTTCATCTCACTGTAATACCATGGATATGCTAATCAGTACCCAGGACTGCATTTAGTAATGACTGCCCATGTCCAGGAGGGTTGCAGGCACTATCCCCAGTAAAAATTTAATGGTGCCCCACCCACTCATCCAGGTGCCTGTTGAACAGTGTCATAGAGGTGCTCTGTTTCATATGAATTGGTAGCCCATTCTAAAAATGCAGCAGTTGCTGGGAGAAAAATCTGTCCTTCTAGCATGTAATGTTTAAGTCACAGGTCATATTTAGGTTACTGGAATGGATAGCTCTAGTCCTGTTTGATTTACAGACATGCAGCAGGTTTATTAGGTTTGGGTATGAGATTGCTCTGTAAGACACACAAAAGTCTCCCCTAAGAAGTCTATACAATACAGAATATAGTGACAGAGACTTTAGTCAGTCTTTGTAAGGCACATGCTGGAGTCTCTTGATCTTCCTTGTTAGAAGCCTCTGAGGTTTCTCCATTTGCTGTAGGTGCTTTGTATGGTACATGCTGAATGGGGCATTATACTCAATTCTGGGCCAGATTAGTGTGGAGTACAGAGGGGTTTTAACCTCCTTTGCTCTTGAGGTGATGCTTTCACTAATCAAGTGTGCTACGTAGAAAGCCTTCCTTACTACAGTAGACACCTGGTGGTCTAAGTTAAGGTTGTAGTCAGCTTGTGATCCCAGATCCCTTACCACTTCGTGGGTACTTAGAGTATTGCTGTTGATTTGATAGTGTGAAGGGACATTGTTTTGCTGAAAGGAATGACGATTCATTTCTTTGCATTCAGTTTGAAACTGTGACTAAGACACCAGTCGGTCTGTGTAAGACCCTCCTGGAGTATGCAGACATCATTTGGGGATTCAATAATTGCACCCATTTTGCAGTCATCCACAAACGTGGTCAGCCACAACCCCTTAGTTTTGACCTGAACCAAACAGTAGAGGGCCTAGCACTGACCCCTGTGGCACCCACTGGTGACAGATCTGCTGGTTGATGTGGAGTCAGCCACTTTGATAGTGTGCGTACGGTTTGTGAGCCAGTTGGCAACCCATCTTACAACAAAGGGGTTTACATTTAGTTTGCTAAGTTTGTTGGTAATGCCAGAGTGTGGGATTGTGTCGAAAGTCTTTGCCAAGTTGAGGTATGCTATGTGCACAAATTTGCCCTTGTCAGTGGCCCTGGTCACATTTTTGAAGAAATCCACCAGATTTAACAGGCAGGATCTTCCCTTCACAAAGCCAGATTGGGTTGGATCCAGGGTTTGGAGGTTGTCTATGTCTTTATTTATGTGGTCCATAATGATATGTTCCATGGCTTTACAGATGAGGCTGGTCAGGCTTATGGGTCTGTAATTCCCCAAGTCTGTTGTTAGACCAACTTTGAAGAGGGGAATAACTGTTGCTGTTCTCCATTCCTCAGGAACAAAGCCTGGGGTTAGGTTATGATTGAAAAGAGTACTTCATGGTGATGCTAGTTCATGTTTTAGCCAGTTTAGAAGACAGCCTGGGATGCTGTCAGGTCCCATAGAGGCTGTGTTTTTTTGCCTTGGACAAGGCTTTAATGACCTGCTCCTCAGATATGTAGGGTGGGGGGAGTTTGGGAGAAGGTTTGTGATGATTCATTTTACTAATGAAAGTTTATTTTCCTCTGTTGGTCTGTCTTCATACGACTGCAAAATAATCTAATGTACTATGTATATATTGCATTGTGTTTCAAACCACAAATGAATACCATGACATTTATTAATTATTCTTATTATTAATTAATGTTTTTTGTTTCCCCTGCATTGTGCTGTCTTCATACCACTGTAAAATGTGTCTATTTTAAATTTGTATTCATTGCGATGTTGTTTTAACACCTAAATGTATCTGTAATTGTCTTTCTGCATGGGGCTTTTTTCCCTGGGCCTCTGCTGAAAAGGGCTTTGAGCCCAGTCAGACACCCCCAGTAACAAATGTAAAATAAAAATAATAAATAAATTTGGAGGGGGATAAGGGAGTGAACTTTTGCCAAAACTATCCACTAGGAGGTTTGCTATCTCTGTGAGGTCAGTGTGTGTGATACTGTTAATCACTAGTATTCCTTATAGGCTACATATGTAGCTGTAAAAGGCCTTCTGGTTATCCTTGGCTGTGCTTGCTAAGTTTTACTCAAAGAAGCCCTTGGAGGATTTGACAAGTTGTCTTATTTGCCTGTTGGAGGGTTGTTTTCCATTTAGTTACTGACTTCATATCCTTCAGAAAATTCATACTAATGTAAAACATGTTATTCTATCAACTTTCTAATTTTGTAACTGCAATATTTAAAAAGTGTCCCTATTTTTGGACCTTTGCCCCCCACTATCTATGGCTTTGTCCAAATTTCTTGCTCAAAGAGGTTGAGAGGTATGAATAGGAGCAGTCCCAGCACGGAGCCCTGAGGTACCCTGCTAGTGATCGTTCT
Organism: Protopterus annectens; assembly: GCF_019279795.1. Classification (NCBI taxonomy): domain Eukaryota; kingdom Metazoa; phylum Chordata; order Ceratodontiformes; family Protopteridae; genus Protopterus; species Protopterus annectens. Next base: position 665,824,428 of record NC_056748.1, read on the forward strand.
CTTAGTGAAGGTAATATCACCAGTCCTGACTTCCTGGATCCTGTCTGAGAGCCAGCTGGCAAACCAGTGTGTTATGTACAGGTTTATGTCCAGTTCTATGAGTTTCTCAACTATACCCAAGTGGGATACTGTATGGAGTACCTTACCTAGGTCCAGGTAGGCAGTATTCACCATTTACCCCTCATCCATTGTCTTGGAGACCTTTTCATGGAAGTCCATCAGGTTTAGTAGGCATGACCTTCCCTTGGCAAAGCCAGACTGGGTTAGGTCCAATGTCTGAATGTTGCCTATGTCTCTGTTGATCATTTCCATGATAATTTGTTCCATGGCTTTACATATTAGACTAGATAGTCTAATGGGTGTGTAGTTTCTGGGATCATTTGACAGTTCATCCTTGTGAAGTGGGATAACCTTTGCAGTCCTCCATTCACATGGTACAAAGCCTGTTTTGATATAGTTGAAAAGTGACTTAAGTGGTCCTGATAGGCCATATTTCAAGATATTTAGGAGGCAGCCCAGAATATTGTCAGGTCCCATGGAGGTTGTGTTTTTGGCTTTAGTGCGTGATCCCAAGACCCGGTCCCTGTTAATAGTTGCAGAGGGGTTATGTTAATAGTTATTTCATGAAGAGAGGCAGAAGGGAATGGGGAGTGAAGTCTGAGCTGAATTTGTGAAACAGAAAATTCGCTATGTCTGTCTGCTCAGTGAAAATGGCAACACTGACCACCAGTTCAGCTTATTGGTGTTTGCTGCCTTTGAAGATTAGGACATTGCTGTAGAAGGCCTTGTGGTTGCCTTTAGCCAGTGAGACTGTCTTGGCATCATAATTTGCCTTGTTGGACTTAATTAGGCCTCTTATTTTCCTGTTTAGTATAATTAGATAGCTCGTATCTTTGTGGGAGTTGTTCTTTCTGATTTTAGCATTGACTTTTTTCCTTTTGCTATATACCCTATTAAGGTTCGGATTCCAACAGTGTATTTTGTTTTTAGACTTTGTTTTGGCCTTATTTCTGCTAGGTACAGCAACCTCTATACACCCGTTTACATGCCTATACAGGGTTTCTATGAACAATTCTGCATATGGAGCTGTGAACTCTGGGTTAGGAGGGGCGCTGAATTTTCTCAGGCTATAGTTTAATAGTATGTAATTTGCTTCTGAATAGTTTCTAACTGTTACATGGCTTGCTGGGGTTATCAAGTTGATTTTTATTTCACAGGAGACAGCTTTGTGGTCCGACCTCACATTGGAGGGGTGGAAGGTTGCAGCTCTCTCCCCTATTGACAAGTACCAGGCTCAGTATGTCTGAACCTCAGGTGGGTATGTGCACTATCTGCTTAAGGGTAATTGTGTTAATAAGGTCGATTAATCATTGTGCCTGTGAGTATGAGGCAGGGTATGTTTTCCAGTCTATACAGGGGTAGTTATAGTCTCCCATGAATAAGGGTATTTGGATTAACAATGAATGTCTCCAGTAGGTCTAGGAACAAGGTATGGGATTCTAGGGACATAGATGGTAGCCTATAGCTTGCTAGAATATGGTATGGGACTTTGTCTATGATGATTTTCACATGGATAAATTCCAGAGCATTGTGCTATTTAACCAACGTAGAGTTATACTTGTTGGTAATATACACTGAGACTTCTTCACCTTTTGTCCCTGTCTGTATGGCTGATAGTAAATGTGTGTAAGGCACTGAAGCCTTGTACTGCTGAAGTACTTTCTATGGATTAATACCATATCTTGGTAATGGCACAGTGGTCTATATTCTCCAGAGTGAGAAGAGCTTTTAAGGGTGTGAAGTTTCTTGTTTATAATCCTAGCATTGAGGAGTAATATCTTCAGGTTTCTTTGGCTTTTATTTGCTATGTTGATGTTTGTCAATTTGCCATTGCCTAAAAAAGGCTCTAAGGGGGGAACAAAGTTTTACCCAATATTCAGAAGCCTAGGAGAGACAGGTGCAGACTATCCTTTGCAAAGCAATGTGATTTACTAACCATGTCCTCCCATGCTGACAACTACTGACAGATGTCAAAAACAAAGCCAATTATTGATGTCAGCCATGTTTTGTGATACTGTGGCATCATTCTTGGTGAAGGTAGAATGCTGCACAGTGCAAGGCACATATCTGCCTGAGAGACATATTCAAAGAGATCAACAATGTCTCACTTCATGCAGTCCTGCAAAGTATATGTCAGGTCATTAATACCCACGTGGACTATGATTGAATCATACTGGTACCTTTGTTGCAGTGACATGAGTGCATATGTAATTTGGTGGATCCGGGGTCCAGATAAGCAACTAACCATCATCTTCTCCTTGTTCAGTCTGGTGAGTGAAGCATCATCGTGTCATGTAATGGAGTCCCCTACAACAAGAGTCCTGGGTAATGCGTTGGCTTGCCCTATGGGCCTTGCTTGTAGGGCTGCACTAGGTGCAAGCGTATGTGTGGCATTTGGTATTGCTTTTGCTGAGTACTTTAGAGACTGCTGAGGATAGGCATTGCTGTTTATAGGCTTAGAAGGTCTTTGAGGTTTGGGAACCACCATACATACTGCTATGCACATACCTGTACGTATCTAACTGTGTTTGTGAACATGTGTGTATGTACAATCATAGGGAAACAGTCAAAGTTGATTGGCATGTGGGTACTTTTTGATTTTAGCATAGGAGCAATAGTGTGAAAATGGTAAATGTTAGTTAACTTCCTATGAGATCAATAGAAATGTATGGGGAATTTTTCCTGATCGATTGGATTAGTTGAAATTATTGAGAATTGCCCTCTAGAAGTTGCTTCTTTTTGAGTGTTACAGATATTACAGCTGCCACCTGCACTAGACTTTAGACAAATTTTCTACCTATCTTACATTAGTTCAACAGAGTAGGATTTCAGTACAGTGTAAGGTCTGCAGTCCCTGCTCAGCTTGCTGACATTATGATATGAATTATATTTATTCTTTCACTATTAATAACTTTTAATATTATTTAATGCTGCAGTCCCCATGGGAAATAAAAATAGATCAAAATAATTTATTTTGGATTGCTCTAACTGTGGCAATAAGTTATTACCAGAAACTGGAAAAGATCTGTCACCCTTTCTTGTGAGAACATTTTGAATCTATTAAATGCGAGTATCAAAAGTTCCGAGGACTAGTGAAAAATTGTCAAATTTTAGGTTGTGGTCAGAAAATGGTATGTATTTTGAAAAATTTGAGAGCAACGTTTTCAGTACTTAGTTTGTACATGACTTCTTACAGTTTAGATCTTAGACTATATATAGCTGATGAGTTATATTTAGTATAGCTTTATCCTTCTTCCTTCTTAGAAGGCGGAGTCTCTGCTATGAGTTTCCTGCCACAGTAATATCTCCCTTTGCCTTCACACTCGGATATACTTGCCATAAAAGTATTATCTCTGCTGGATGGAAATATCTTCCTATCAGCACTGCAGATATTATACTTTTTTCTTTCTTACTAGGTTTACTAAATTCTGTGTGCACACAGTTCTAATGATACCTTAAATCTGACCCTGCCACTAATACAGCAGATATAACAAATGGTCCTTTTAAAATATCTTGGCTCCATTAAGACTTTACAGTGCCACAGACGAAAAAAGGAATAGTCATACATTATTCACTTCATCTTCCATTGCTGTGAAGGATCCTTTGTTCACTGCATATGACAGTCTCATCTTTCTTAACAGTTTTTTTTGGTTATATTTAAATATCCATTTGAAAATATATAATTCAAACAGGAACTAGACTAAAAGTTAAAACTGATTATATTATGTGCACATGAAGTACATATTTAATTAAGAAATTAGAAGTACTTTAAAAAGAAAATGAAGCCACTTCAAATGTATAAATCAATTCACCGGAAATACAACAATAATGAAAAAGCATATATCATATTCTTAAAATTTCATTTGTCTTTCAGCTGTAACTCATCTTGAATTGTTATATTTAAGGGCAAAATGCTATACAGAAACACAGATCATATTTTGTTACTTAGCTTATATAAATGCATTCTGAGCATCTGTCTCCACATATAGATTTCACCTTTGTATTTTCTTATTTGCAGTGGTGATGGACAGGTTGACAGATGAGATTAGACAGGAAGCCCCGTGGACTATGATGTTTGCAGATGACATTGTGATATGTAGTGAGAGTAGGGACCAGGTTGAGGAGACCCTGGAGAGGTGGAGATATGCTTTAGAGAGGAGAGGAATGAAGGTCAGCAGGGCTAAAACAGAATATATGTGTGTAAGTGAGAGGGAGGGTAGAGGAATGGTGAGGATGCAGGGAGGAGAGTTGTTAAAGGTGGATGAGTTTAAGTACTTGGGATCAACAGTTCAGAGTAATGGTGAGTGTGGAAGAGAGGTGAAGAAGAGAGTACAGGCAGGGTGGAATGGGTGGAGAAGAGTGTCAGGAGTGATTTGTGACAGACGGGTACCAATAAGAGTGAAAGGAAAGGTCTACAAGAGGGTAGTGAGACCAGCTATGTTATATGGGTTGGAGACGGTAGCATTGTCGAAAAGGCAGGAGTCAGAGCTGGATGTGGCAGAGTTAAAGATATTAAGATTTGCACTGGGTGTGACTAGGATGGACAGGATTAGGAATCAGTATATTAGAGGGTCAGCTCAGTCAGACAGTTTGGAGACAAAGCAAGAGAGGCGAGGTTGCATTGGTTTGGACATGTGCTGAGGAGGGGTGCTGGGTATATTAGGAAAAGGATGCTAAGGATGGAGCTGCCAGGTAAGAGGAAAAGCGGAAGTCCTAAAATGAGGTTTATGGATGTGGTGAGAGAGGACATGCAGGCGGTTGGTGTGAAAGAGCATGATGCAGGGGACAGGAAGAAATGGAAACAGATGATCCGCTGTGGCGACCCCTAAAGGGAACAGCCAAAAGAAGATGATGATGATAGTGTTATTTATTTAATAACGTTACAAAACTAAGACATGCATTTTAGCAAAACTTAGTCTACTGTATTCTGTTCAGTGTCAGTTCTAGTGTTTCATATATGTAAAACTGAAAAGCAGTGTTAATATATTTAACTTCTTTAATTTAATTTCTTTCCATCAGAAAATATCCAGAAAGATGGATCTTGTTCCAGACATCTGGAGGGACAGATGATCTTTCAGTACAGTACACTTACCTCAAACGTGACAATTCCTCTAAATGATGAGCTAGACCTCACTGCCCAAATGCATTAGAATGACTTACCTCTCTATCTTCTCAGTGGCCTTCTCTGCCCTATTTCAAAAATCCTCTTGATGGGGTTAGAATCTGAAATTGCTCAAATAAATGGATGAAAGGTATACTGGGCTGAAGCTAACTCATAGTAGATACATATATCCCTCACTTGCAAAAATGCTAATGAGCATCCTGTCAGAAGTTTAAGATATATATTTTAAGTGCCGCAAATTTGAAAAAAAATATTTCAGTTGTAAGAGATAAACAGAGAAAGTTAAAATGTGTTATGCTGCCATTCAGTTATTTATGATTGCCTTGCACCCCTGACATGGGGAGAGTGGCCTCACCCCTGCTACTTATATATTACTTATATAAACACTAGAATTTACACTGATCAAAATATAGTAGACTAAGCTTTTGCTACTCTTCCTCAGTGTAGAGGGGATACTTTCATCCTTTAACTTGCTATAGATATATATATATATATATATATATATATATATATATATATATATATATATATATATGTATGTATATATTGAAAAATAATGATTTAAAATGTAAAAAATAGAATTACAATTGTAATCAATACTCGCCTAGTTCTAAGACTTAAAGCAAGAGTGAAGAAAACATACATTCATGTTTCAAAAACTACTTTAAAAAGAATATGAAGCCACTTCAAATGTATAAATCAAGTCACCAGAAATACAATAATAAAAAAGCATATATCATATTCTTAATATTTCAGCAATAGGGAAGAAACAAATACAGTATCACTCTGGTGCCAATGTCATGGGCTCTTCTGGTTTCTGAAACCTATACTGTGTTTTATAAAAATGGGTTGGCATAAAACATTAACCCTTTCTTTTTACCAGCAATTATTGTAGATAGTGACTTCAGTTAGAAGATTTGAGTTCCTTCCTTTTACCATCATCCTCAAAATTAAGGCAAACATTTTTACTTTTTAAGGATCCCAAGAAGTTTTTGCATGCATTATTAGAAGTTGCTTTCAGAAAATCTGACTAATTTGTTATCTCCTTTGCTTTTAATGGGTCGGATGCTGGCAAACAATTCCAAAGTTGATCACAAATTATATTACATTTTTTTATGATTCTGAAGACAGAGCACTTCAAGAGTCCATATGAGCTCACTTGACAAGGGTATATAAACATCTGCTGTTCTTTTCAATGCATATCTTCAGTGATCTTGGAAGTTACCTCATCTTTCACTGTCCAAAGCTTTGCCAAGCATTATACATTAGCTTGCTTTTTCAAGATGGAAGTGGTTTCACTACAGCTGTCATTTAAGATATATATAGTTGGGTATTCTGCCCTGTCTTTGGATTCATAGCACATTTAAAATATGCCCTTTTAATTAACCAGCCATGTAGACTTTGATGAGGAAGCATTTTAGTGCAGATCTGTGAGATACTTACCACAACAGTAAATGATTGTATTAGTCTTGTCCTCACAGTCTGTATGCCTTCCTTCCTCCATCTCATAATTGATTATTAGCCTTGATATTTTTATATTTCAAATTGTTTGGTTTTACTGTTGTTTTGCAGTGCATGTGTTTTTGTTTGTGGTTGAGAAGATAGCGAAATCCTTGGTAGCACTGATCAACCATTTGAATAGTTTTTGGCTAATGGTATGACACTTTGAGTCTGTAGCTATGGCACCATGCATCTTAATTTGCTCTGTGAAGAATCATGTCTAGATACATTGTTGGAGTGGCAGACACAGACACTGTATAGGACAGGAGGTTTGCATGCTCTTTCTGACATACGTTAACAATCTTTAGTGACATCGGTAGTTTTGTCAATAGGAAGGTGGCTTCATTATCTGTATTAATTTCTGCTGCTAGCAGCTCAGTTTTCTTACATCATTGACAGTATAGTCTAGTTCCAGCCAACAAGACCCTATATTCTACTGCTGTAGAAAACTATAAAGCCAGTACTGTCCTATGGAGAAGGATAACAAGCCAATCATGTAAAGTATGTTAGGGCAAGGATTATTTGACCATTTTCTGCTGTGGTGAATACTTCAGTCATTTGAACCACCTGAATAAGCAATAACAATTCTAAACTTTAATTAAAAGGGCCTAATTCAAATGTGCAGAAGTCTAAGCGCAGTAGGCAGAGCTGCTAGCATCCATCATCATCATCATCATCATCTTCACCATCAGTGGAAAATATGAATGTTTAGGAAACCACCAGTAAGAAGACTCATGCTTTGCTGTTTGGAGCTCGAAGACTGGAAAAGAATGAGTTACAATAGATAAAGATGCAGAATAAAGAGTTCTTGTGACTTCTTTGCATGAGATAGTGGCCCTCAGAGTACAGTCGTTTCTGATATTGGGTAGTTTATATGTAAAAACAGAAGTAAACTTAGGACTTTACTCCTTTTTGTCAGGTGATTTACTCTCCAATGTGAAAGACAGTGGTGCTATTCTTTTTTAAGGAGGGCTGCAAAATAAATCTGAAGAGTCTCTTTAGAACTACTTGCAGTTTAGTGGCATTTGTAATAGAGGCCTCAGTAATGACAGCTAAAGCAAATTCTCTTGTAGGGATGCATATATTCTTCCTAATGGCAGCATAATGTCGATGGGACAGCAAGTGATGGATAGGCTTCTGTAAGTTATAGCATGGCTTTTGTTTTATCTAGTTAAGAGAAAAAGACGTGTGGAATCTAACTGTATGTCAAGGTATTACACAAAGTGTATTGTTTGACAGGGTAGAGTTTTGGTAAGGTATTGCTTAAATTAGGCATAGCTGCTTATGTCTGACATAAGTACCATGTATGTTTTCTCCAGCTACTAATGGACCCATTTCTATTGGCTACTACTTTCTTTTCTGTGTGTTTACTTGTTTTTCTGATTAATTCTACCTAAAATACAACTATATGCAATAACTGAAAGCGATATTTTCAGTAATATCTCAGATTTATGTCTAGGACCACCATGTCCCCACGCCACTCTAAGTGGCTATTATTATTATTATTATTATTATTATTATTATTCTTTCATCTCTTGACTCTTCCCCCATGTGTGCTAAGCATCACATTCTCTGTCATCGTAAGCTTTTAACATGGCCATCATCTAGGCAACATTGAGGTTTGGGGTTTAATTTCAAGTCTTAGCTCATTCACTTTTTGCATGCCCCATTCAGCACCTAATTGATTGACAAGCTATGGCCATAGCATGGTGAAGTTGCTTACCTCCATGGCTGACACATTCAGAAGTAGTCTTTCTCCTCTCCATTTATATGCCTCTCATCAGAACACCATTCTCCACCAGGTAACCTTGATGAAAAGCATGCTGAAAGGACATGTGCACTTTACCTTCCCCTGAGAGAAAGATATCCCCAACATTCCTCTCTTCCTTCCTTCCCTGGCTGCTCCAGCACTGGGAAAGTAATTAAATCTGGAAATCAAATCTGGATCACCAGGGTCATAACTCTGGGTTCCAGTTCTCTGTGGAACCAGTGGTTAGTGTTATTTTCTATTTTTTATACCTAAGATGGTGGTCAGATGGAGATTTCTTTCTCTATTTATGTCTTTCTTTCTTTGTTGATAAGGATAGTCTTTTCATCAGGGCCCAACAGAGAATATTTCCTGCAAGTAAATACAATTATATTCATTTAAAAGCTTGTGCTTCTTCTTCTTCCTATCATAATGAACTCTGTGTCGTTATAAGGACTGAGATCCATAAAACCTTTCTTAGCACTGTAACTCATACTGCTCAGATGTTCCAAATTGCACTGCTGAACAATAATGAGATTCAGAGTCATGCATGAGCTGCATGGCAATAAATCACATTAAAATGCAATTTACATTTTAAAGTTTGCTATTCCAAGCAGTTTAAACCACTGTAATTCGGTACCTGGCAAACTTACACAACCAGCGTAACCATATAGGACAGGTATGAACATACAAATATATACACACACATGATTCTATTTTATAACATCGTCTGACCATAATGTCTACTCACTTAACAGCAAGATGGCACCAATGACAAACAAAAAACCTAAAGATATTAAAACCACCAAACTGGGAGCCTTGGCCCCCTCACACCCCCCTACTTAAATATTCCAATTCTGAGATCGCACTACAGTGGAGAAAAGGTTAAAGGTTGGCAGTGGTGGCCAAGTGGCTAGTTTCCTGGGGGGGGGGGGGGATTCACCATTCAGAGAATTTGCTGTTCTGAACTTTAGATTTTGTCATCTCATTGTTAAGCAAATCGACATTTTATTGAGACGTTATAAAGGAGAACCACACATACTCACTCCCCAGTATCTAATGTAGGACATGTATGACTATACACACACACACACACACACACACACATACCACTGTTAAGTACTAAATGGAGGACAACTATGACTATATCACACTCTCATTAATTAACATTTGTATACTGTGGTAGCGTTTCTGCAGTTTTGCAGTGCTTTTTTTTTTTTTTTTTTTTTTTTTTTTTTTTGCTTAGCTATGTTTGCAGAAGTCTGAAAGATTACATTTCATAAAAAATACAGTTTTTCGTACTCTTGATGGCTGTTTTGCTTTCTTAAAATTTTCTGAGATCATATGTCTCTCAACTGACCACCACGTTGCTTCCGTTGTATGGAAAGCTTTCTACATAGCCCACCTCATAAGTAGGGGTATCTCATCCAGGGACAAAGAGGTCATAACATCCCTGTATTCTTCCCTTATAAGGCTAGTTATTAAGTACAATGCCCCCTTCAGCATGTACCTCACAAAGCACATGCAGCAGCTGGACAGATCACAGAGATTCCTCACCAGGAGAATCCAGGGCCTCAAACATCTACCCTAAACAGATAGGCTAAAAGCTCTGTCCCTCTACTTAGTTTTATACAGACTTTTCAGAGGTAACCTCTGTCTGGCATTCAAAGCAATCTCAGTCCTCACCTTGATGGGACTGCTGCATATCCACAAGTCAAGCTCCACTCGAGTAACCCATAGGCACAACCTCAACCTGCTCTGTGATATCAACAGAACTTGCTAACAGGACAGATTTGTGTCCCAGAGACTCCCCCAACTGTGGGATAGACTCCCTCTCCACGTCAAGCAGGGTACCTTATTATCCCTTTTTAAGCGCAACCTGGATAACTGGATGGGAAACAGAAAATACACCCCCGGGATTCCACCTGTGTCACTGCTGGACAGGGGTTTTGGGTGCTGATTTGTCTATGCATGGGCTAAACTCTTGGCTAGGCTTATAAGGGCCTAAGGGCCAGCAGCCTAGTAACTTCCTATGATCCTATGAACTCTATTAAAGTGTGGCAGTATTGTGATTCCTTGTTTTCATTGGCTGCCATTGGCAAAAATGTCAGTTTATCTTTCCGAAGTTATTTTTATTAATGATAATCTCCAAATTTGCCTTTTGAGGTTTATTTAAATATATGGTTTCAAAGAGTATGACAGATTTGTGTCCCAGGGACTCCCCCAACTGTGGGATAGACTCCCTCTCCATGTCAAGCAGAGTACCTTATTATCCCTTTTTAAGCACAACCTGGATAACTGGATGGGAAACAGAAAATACACCCCCGGGATTCCACCTGTGTCACTGCTGGACAGGGGCTTCGGGTGCTGATTTGTCTATGCATGGGCTAAACTCTTGGCTAGGCTTATAAGGGCCTAAGGGCCAGTAGCCTAGTAACTTCCTATGATACTATGAACTCTATTAAAGTGTGGCAGTATTGTGATTCCTTGTTTTCATTGGCTGCCATTGGCAAAAATGTCAGTTTATCTTTCCGAAGTTATTTTTATTAATGATAATCTCCAAATTTGCCTTTTGAGGTGTATTTAAATATATGGTTTCAAAGAGTATGTTGCTTTTTGTTCACTGTGCAGTTCCAAGTACTCTTCCTCCAAATGTATCTTGAGGGGTGAAGCTGGTCATCTGTGACTCATTGCACTCACTTGACAAAATAGCGTGCAACTTTCCCAGGAAATCTATTCTCAGTTTCAAATTTGTTAATAGGCCTATATTGGCCTTCTGCTGTAGCTGAAATTAGTGTCATAAAGGACCACTATAGACAGAAACTGTAAAAAAACACATTTTATCTTAGCTTGTTATTATGTGCTATAGTAATGTTCGGGTGCCATTCCAAGTTGTCAGAACTAATGTTTATTTTATTCTAACTCGAAATGCTCTGTGGACATACTAATGTGATTTACTTTGTTTAATTGGCTTCCTTTTTCCCACAATGCAGTCTGAGTCCTTAAAAGATGAAATTATCTCACCCATTTTCCTGTGCTAAATATCATTTGCCTTTATAGAACTCAGGATAATTAACTTTGAGAATCTCTAAAACTGTGGTTTGGGTTCTTTGCCATGTTTTAACCACACTGCAGTACGCATTTTCTTCTGCTAATACTAATAGTGCACAACAGTGCTTAAATTATATTTTTGAAAATATAGGAATCAGACCACTTCTGTCACTGCCATCAGATTTCATTATAAAATTGCAGGGTTGAACAACTATAAAATTCTCAAAGTCTTAATAGGTTAAAGAGTTGCGTATTCTAACAGACTCAACAAGTCTATGATACCAGTGGGATGGAAAGAACAAGGGCTACACATATCTTGCTGTGTGGGTTTTTCAATATTTAATGAACAATGTTGTGTAAGGGCCAGGGTGACAAATTCCTAAAGAAAATATCTTTATATTTCATTCGCAGCCAACATAGTATGCTCTGAGAAAACTGATTAGGCTAGGAATGCTGTTGAAGGTACAAAACATTTAAGGCAAACTTTTCTGTATGTGGTAATGCAATAATAATTCTGTAGGGAGGAAAATACACTCTGGGAAAAGGAAATATCTGTGTGACATATTTGTCCTTTAATTAGTTATGCCTTGTTATGATAGTAAATGTTCTTAATATAGCTAATCCCTGTTCTGCTCATTTATTGGTTCAGTTGATGATTGCTTCTATGATGATGATACTATGACAAATATCTAAAGGAAATGTGTTATTTTACAGAAAGTCCAAATATTATGCAGACAGAAAATTTAGAACTACGAAAATGCAAGAAACAGAAGAAGATATGTACAGGATAGCTAAATGTTAAATACAGTATATTCTAATCTTCCACTGTATTATCCTCGCTATAAAAAGATTCCTTCACTTTCATGCAAGCATAAAGCATGATTGAGCTGTTTTTTCCTGTGGGTGGTATTGCTATGCCACTCAGCCTCTTCAATGTATGCTGTGTTAGATTTACATGAAATCTCATGTTATTTTTCATTAGGAATTTCTCTCACCTTTTGCTTTTACCTTTTTGGATTTTAACCCATACATATCCTTCACAATAATATATTTGTAGATTTGCCTTCCTTCCCTACCACTGCAGCCACAAATTGATTTTCTCAGAATACAAGCTGTCTCAAATGTTTGTTGCCTGAAGTAGCATATAAACTATTGCTGCACAGAAACATACTAAATGTCAGTCACAGTTAGGTTTGCAGCTCAGTTAAGAAGAGCATGAAACTTCATACCACTAGCTAACAAAGTGAGCTGTGAAAGAAGATTTTTCATTTAAAGAAAGTCTTCCTTTTCACAGAATAACTAATTTAGTCATATAAGGTAGAATTCATAAACATTACCACAAGGTATATGCAAGGTGTACACCTCACAGTATTTTTTTCCAAATTCAGAAACAGCCCTAGCACAGTGCTTTTCACAAAGATGTGCGGCACCATGGTGGGTTATCTCCCCAGCCATGCTAGATGCTAATGAGGCAGTCCAGGGGAGAGTCATCTGTTAATTAGCTAAGTGCTCTCCCTTGGAAATGCAGTAAAGCATTTATGCAGCCGAATGATTCAGAGAATCACTCGGCTGCATAACTTAGCATGCTGGCTCCTGGCCACTCGCAGAAATGAACACCGCCAAAAGGTCATGTTCATCAATCATGGTAGATAAAAGTGTGGGGGAGTGTAGTGGTCAGGTAATATTAGGGGATATGTATGTCTGTGAGTGTATATGAGGGGCTGCATGTGTGAGTCCGTGACTGCTTGGAAGGTAACAGTAGGCTGGGGGAAAACACTAGACACCAGTGATAATTTCTTGTGCCATAATGATACTGGCACTTAACTGCGATTGGGGGGGGCACTAGCCATCAGGGATACCTCTTATATTTTGTGCCTTAATGGCACTTAAACATAACAGAGATTGGGGGCACTAGAACCCAGGGATTACTAAATAGCAATTTGCCTTAACAGTGTTATATGTTATGTGGGTTGGTAGGAACACTAACCACCAGGGTAACCTTCTATGCCATACTGGTACTTAAACATAATGGCATGGGGTGAACACTAGATATCAGGGAAAAGTCTTACATGTAGTGCCGTAATGGCACCTAAACAGACCAGGGATCATGAGGGGAAACACTAGACAGCAGGGAGAAGTCTGTAGTACCTTACCAGCAGCTAAACAGAACAGGGATTGAAGAAACACTATACAAAAGGAAGTACTCTTCAACTATGTGCCATAAAAGCAATTATGAGTTATGTGGGTCAGGGATTAACACTAGACAACAAGGATACTTCGCTTCAAATAAAATGTGATGTGGGAAACCACTGGACACGAGGAATAGTACAAGTAGCATGCCTTGGTACAAAAGCGGTTTCTAACCCTGTACCCTCCCAATTCTCCAGAGTTTATTTACCCTCTGTGCCACCACTAGATACCAGGAATTCACCTTCAAAAAAAAAAAAGGAGTTATAAAATATGAAGTACAAAGAGGGGATTCAAACCCTTCACTCTTGCTGCAGTAAACCCCAGCATTAATCCACTGTGCTGACTTGAGAAAGTAGTGCAGCAGGGTGTTTTTTAACATAAATTGAGGATCTCAGGCATTCAATGCTTGAACAGTATGGGACTTATGAAGGAGAGGGGCAGAACTTTATACATACCTCTCCAGCTCATTGAGCAAGAAATCAAGACAGAGCCAAACATTATAGTTGGACAAAATCAGGGGCAGATTTTAATTATACTTTCTACATCAGTAGAAAATCGCTAATTTAACAGCTCTTACACTGGTGTGAATATGCTGGAGAATATGAATTTTGAAACTCTAATGTCTGGAGTTAATGACTGACTGAAATCAGCTGTAATTTACGAGGGCAGGGGAAAAAAGACATGATGGGATGTTCTCACAACACAAGGACAGGTATGGGGTATGTAGTGTGTGTGTGTGTGTGTGTGTGTGTGTGTGTGTGTGTGTGTGTGTGTGTGTGTGCGTGTGTGCGTGTGTGTGTGTGTGTGTGTGTGTGTGTGTGTGTGTGTGTGTGTGTGTGTGTGTGTGTGTGTGTGTGCGTGTGTGTGTGTGTGTGTGTATGTGTGTGCATGTGCGTGTGCGTGTGTGTGTGTGTGTGTGTGTGTGTGTGTGTGTGTGTGTGTGTGTGTGTGTGTGTGTGTGTATGCATGCAAGAGAGAGACAGATTGAGTGTCTTGGTGTGTGTTTTTCTGACTGTGTGTATTATGTGGGGAGTGAATGAGGGAGTGTCTATGCTAACAAAGTGCAGCTGCTTTTCTTGTCAAATACTGTAGGAAAGTGCAGATCTGCACTTGTGATAGTTAACAGCAATTCAGTGTGACATACAAATTAACAGATACTGATGTCTTTACTCAGTGCTGCTAGTGTGTTTTTGAATCTCAAAATACTGCTTCATGGAAGCAGAACCTTTTTACTGTAGCTCTTAACGTGAGTGGTGGTCTTTTTTATGAATCCCTGCTGATGTCCCACAGCTGAAAAAAAATGCCCTATATAAGTCTGTTTAGAATCTGGGAAAAACATACATCAAATGGAGTTTATGAAAAAATTAACAAACTCTCTCTCTAGAGACATTAATATATCAGCAACCCTGAGTGTTTCTAATTTAAAATGAATGGAATACACTTCCTAATGCAGAAGGAAAAATAATAAAATGTCATACTGTGGAGACAGCCAGAATGCTGTGGGATAAGGATGATTTAGCTTAAAACAGAGTCATGTCAGTTTGACATTTCCCATCAATCAATTTTGGAGCAGATCAAAGTGTAAAAATTAAAATGTTAACCACTGACAGCTGTGATTTAGAATGGAGAGACCAGCCTCCCTGAAGAAACCCCAGTATGTTTTAGTAGAGACCCAAGCAATCTGGAAGTGCTCAGTATTTAAACACCTTAATTATTCATAATTGTTTTTATGTACGTTCAAGGCCAAATGTAAAAGTATCATACTCAATATATGGCTTTCTGATTGCAAGCTAGTAAAAAATGTATTTTTATTTATTTTTTTTGTTTTTACATTTGTTAATGGGGTAGAGTCTGGCTGAGCAAGTAGCCTGTTTTCAGAGGAGACCCGGAGAGATAAGTTCCATAACAATAGCACAAAAAGATTACAAACATTTTTTAAAAGATTTACAAACAATATACAAAATGTTTGACAGTTGCCAACAATCAAAATTTACAAAAAGGGGAATGTAAAACAGAAAACATTGCATTTCTTAAATTTTACTACAGACAGTAATATGAAACTCATTAGATGTATAACTAAAAAACATTGTGGTATTTTTGTTAGAAGTAAGACAAGAAGGTATCAGAATAGAAAACATTTCATTGAAGGAACGAGAGGCTAGCCAGGAGTATTACAGGAACATAGCCATTGTTGAGTAAGATATTCCTTTAGGAGCTTTTTGAATCTATGACAATCTGTGTTGTTTAAGATATTCTGGGGTAAAAGGTTCCACTGTTTGGCTACTTTGGAGGAGAATAGAGAGTCACCACAGTAATTATGGGACTTTGTAACCTTGAGTATAGTTTATAAGTTTAAACGGATGATCTAAGGGTCCTAGGGTTCGTATTTAGTTGCACTAGGTTGGAGAGTACAGGGCAGTTTTCAGGTTTGTGGGTGATTGAGTGGGCAGTGGTGAGATGATTGAGTATTATACCATGACACCCCCAAAACGTGCACGCTGATTGGCCAGAGTGCACATTGTAAATCGAGTTATACTAATGGAAAAAGATCCAGTCGCCCGGACTTTTTTCCATTAGTATAACTCTACTTTTAAAACACTGTCTCGCTATGTTAAATGGGTTTAACATAGCGAGACAGCTTTAAAATAAGCAACGGAGATCTCCGTTGCTTATTTTAAAGCTGTCTCGCTATGCTAAACCCATTTAACATAGCGAGACAGGTTTTAAAAAAAAAGCAACGGAGATGTCTGTTGCTTATTTTAAAGCTGTCGCGCTATGTTAAACTCATTTAACATAGCGAAACAGTAAAAAAAAAAAAAGCAATGGAGATTTTGCTTTCTCCATTGCTTTTGCCCACAGCTCTGATGTACTGCGCAGGCGAGCAGTACATCAGAACTGCCGTGGATGCCAGACATCTGTGGAAGGGCAGTAAACAGGCATTATACTATGCCATTATTTAAGAAAAGTAATAGTTTCTTTTCTTAAATAATGTCATGGTATAATAGCAATAACCCACTTCTGGGTGTGGGTAATGCTGTATTTACCCACGGTTGGCTTTGTTTGGTCCCTCGGGCTTCGCCCTTGGGACCAAACCACTCCAACCGTGGGTAAATCCAGCATTACCCACACCCAGGTGTGGGTTATTGCTATAATAACAGATTGGGAAATTCAAGCCAATGTAATTTTTGAAGAGCAAGGCAATGATGGGTCCTGTTGGTTATATTTCAAGTGTGTGTGTGTGTGTGTGTGTGTGTGTGTGTGTGTGTGTGTGTGTGCGTGTGTGTGTGTGTGTGTGTGTGTGTGTGTGTGTGTGTGTGTGTGTGTGTGTGTGTGTGTGTGTATTATAATATGAACCTCTGGTTACCCACTAATGTCAAACAGTAGTGTCATTAATGTCAGGATACACCAGCATTTTCAAAAAATGAAAATGTGGCAGAGCAGATGAGAAAGCTAGAGGTGATGGAAATGAAGTGCCTGAAAAGGGTTGTAGGATGCACACTGTGGGACAGATGAAGAAATGAGAACATAAGAACAGAAGCCAAAGTAGCTCCAATTACAGAAAAGATCAAAGAGAATTGATTACAGTGGTTAGGACACATGTAGAAAAGCAGAAGAAGATCTGGGACAAACAAGAAGAAGGTAGGAGGAAACAAGGGCATCCAGCAAAGAGGTAGATGGATTGTGTGAGAAAAGATCTGCGACAGGCAGGCATGAGTGTCAAAAAAGGCAGGAGTGTAGCATTGAACAGAGAAAGATGACAACAGTTAACACAACACCCTGACCCCAGGTAGAAAATAGGAAAAAGGGAGTTCATGATGATGATGATGATGATGATGATGATGACGGCAGCATGTTGACCAGTTATCTTTTATTATGTACAAAATGGCAGCTCAATAAATATAATATTAACAGTTCAGTCATCATGAGCACACTGACACAAAGTTCTACACACAATGCGTTATAGGTTACAGTCATTTTTTTAAAATGTCAGTATTATACAATAGTCTTAATGTAACAATAGCTGTAATACATATTCATAGTATATACAGATTCAGGCATCTCAGCTTTACTTATCATCGAAGTAAGTGTGTGTGTGTGTGTGTGTGTGTGTGTGTGTGTGTGTGTGTGTGTGTGTGTGTGTGTGTGTGTGTGTGTGTGTGTGTATGTGTGTGTGTGTGTGCTAGTGCTATTCTACATCTGTGCACTGTAATGTAACATATGCTTTTTCTATGTAGAGGAACAAGAATTTTTCTGTGGTTTGAAGCAGGCTCACAGTGACAGAGCCTGAGAACTTCTAACTTATAGTTTCTCAAATAAGGCCATCCTCCCAGGGGAAACTCAGTCCTGTTTCAAAGGAGGCCTGGACAAGCCTGAAAATAGTGTAGCTAAAATGATCTGTATATAATGCCATTTTATATGTTGGATTAGACTAAAGGCGAAGCATAAGTGTCAACCAGCATTTGTATTTTATTGTAAATCAGTAGTACAAGAAGAAAGATGTAACACACATATGTGTTAATTGAAATGTGTGGATGTGGATGTTAGAACTCAGCATATGCTTTTCTGTGTGAAGAAGCCCTATGTACTTCTTCATATCAAGTAGAGGTTGAGTAACATTTTTGTGGCGTGAGGGAGGATCACTGTGACACGTATGAGAAACTGTGAATCAGAAGTAACACAGGACCTTAGCACTGCAGTGCATATCCAGATATGATAAAAATACCATCCTCACTTCCTCATTATATTTCTTTATTCATTTATGTTTTTATTTACTGGCATTAGTGAAGCTGAAATAATGGAAAGGAACTGTACTTTGTGAAGAGAAAGGCTTCACAGCTGGGTTATGATGTCTTTTAAGAAAAAGCCAATAAATGAACACCTGGGAATTGTACTTGGTTTCAAATTCTTAGTGCTTCAGCACAGTTTGAATGCTATTTTTCTTACTTGCATGGCCAAATAATGTATGATAGTAATAATGGTGTCCGTTCATATTTGAAGTGCTGTGCCTGATGTGGGAAGCTGAGTTTGTCACTGACAACAGAATGTGCCGTGAGTTTTCAAAGGATTATGTACTTTTGGCAGTTATGTGGGTTCTGTATAATCCTTCAATACAACTCTTCATATATCCTCCCAGAACAGAGAACATTCATCCACAATATACTGCTTACTTAAGGGTTTCTTTATCTGGTGAAGCCTATTGTGTCTAGTGTCCTTTCACTGGGCAACTTTGGGATGAACAGTTCCAGTGGTTTAACAATACAGTGACAATAACAATAACAGTATGAAGAAAGTTTAACAGTAATAAACAATTCAGTACTAACACTGCAGCGCAGCTTAAGGGAGAGGTTGTCTTGTTGAGTGTGCCTTCTTTTAAATGAGATGGTAAATTGAGGTCTCACCTACCTGAGTTGATGAATAGCTCACATGGATGTAAAAGGTCCTGTGGCACTTATCAAAAACAGTAGAGAAGGTTCCCCGGTGGCCTGGATAAATTTCCTTAGTAAGTATGAATGCCACCTAGGGTTTCCTCTGAAAACAGACTGTTGGCCTAGTAGGACTAACCTGGCCAACAAAGGATAAATAAATAAATTAGACTACAGGAGGACAGCAATAATCAGTTCAAATATTCTCCCCAAGACAACTTTGAATATTTACAAAGCCTTAATGCAAATTGCCTTCATCTGCAACTTTAACAATGAAAACTAAAGTTGTAAGTTGTTCAGACCTAGCTCTATAGGCCTGTGTTTGATTCTGTCAGTCTCTGTATGTCCATAAGCAAGTCAATGAATCAGACAATGCTGTTGGGTTTCCTCTGAAAAAGAGGTTATCCTGGTTAACACATAAATAAAACAAAACCCATTAAAATTAGTAAAGCACTTCTGTAAATATAGCTTCACAATAAGCCCTCCCACTGGAATAGACTTCAAGCTTGAGAGTATTCTTATTATTTTTTAGTGCAGAAGAGTAAAATATATGCAAATGAAATTATACCAGCACTTCAGTCATACATTATGCAGTGGTGATGGCTATGGTGGGAGGTGATTAGATGAAGTACAAGGAGGTTAAAAATTCCAAAAATAAATATGACTAGTCTGGGGAGGTTACATGATCTGTTAGCAAGAATTCATCAAAGAACATGTTAGAAAAGCACTGGAAATAGTCATTAAGCTGAGGAGAAGCATTTTGCATACCTCTCAACTGTCCAGATTTTTGACTCAATTTTTTGTTTACTCACATTTTTGTCTGCTCCTCGCCTCACAGCAAGAGGTTCTCCGGTTCGATCCTTGGCTGAGGTGCCTTCTGTGCGGAGTCTGCATGTCCTCCCTGTCGTTGCGTGGGTTTCTTCCGGGTGCTCCGGTTTCCTCCCACATCCCAAAGACATGCTGTAGGTGGATTGGACACTCTAAATTGGCCTTAGGTGGGAGTGCATGCATGTGTGTGCCTTCTGTGGAAGGTTGGGTGCTGGGCTGGCAACTCGACACCGTAAAACTCAACTGCCAATCATGAGCGGTCAGGTGATCCACTGTGGTGACCCCTAACAAGGAAAAGCCGAAAAGAAGAAGAAGATTTTTGTCTGTTCCTCATAACATTTGTGGTTTTCTGGCAAATCACTGTGATGATCTGAAGACTGAAGTCACTAAAGAATGACATACATTTGAGTTTCAAACTTGAAATCCTTCAGAAAATGTATGTTTTCACAAGCCATGTTACTCTAGCAACTATCTAAGTTTATATAACAGCAATATTTAAAATCTGTCCCTATTTATGGGCTTTTGCCCCCCTATTTTGTCAGGCTTTGTCCAGATTTCTTGCACTAAGAGGTTGAGAGGTATGGCATTGAGAGGAATGAAAAGTTATTAATAGCATCAAGGGACTCCTATATGTTCACATAGCCTTAAATCCAGCATTTTTTCTTTTAATATACTCCTTAAAGATCCATTTTTTTCTGTAAAATGTTATCATTCTTACATGCCAGCCATTAAACCTTCTCGGTGCCATCAGCCCATTCGTTCCTTGTTTTGGATGTGTCAAACAGACATGCTAAGGGTATCACCCAATCAGTCATCATAGTATTTTTGATGCTGTTGCTAACCTCTAATTCCAGTGGATTGATAGGTATGTTTGTAGAAGCAGGGTGCAATACCATCAGTGTGATATATGCATGCTTTCACATGCTTGCAAATGATGTCTGCAGTGCATGCATGTTGATAGGTGCTGGCAAGCACATACTCTGGCCCTTATCTTGTAATGCTTCTGCATTTGGCCTCTTCTATCAGTATAGTAGTGCACTCCATAAGATATGCATGTATATATTTAGGAATATTAGCAACTTTAGCTTCTGCGTCCTGTATTTATACATATGTCTACATATATATATATATCTCTCTCTATATATATATATATATATATATATATATATATATATATATATATGGGTCTACCTAGTATTATTGAAAACTCACTTCACTGAACTGCAAAAAGATGAGACGACTTTGCTGAAGACTCAAATTTTCAATTTTTTCGAACATGCACATCACCCAAGTTTTACTTCAGCAAAGGAGACACTTGGTCACCATGGGGAAATTTGCCCTTTTCCCCACTAGTGCAATTTCAGATTTGGTATATTTAGTTGGGGGGTGTAGGGGGGGCTGTAGCCCCCCCCCCCCACTTGGGTGGGTTTGATATGCTCTGGTGTGTTTGTTTTTATCTGGTGACCAAGTGTCTCCTTTCTTTCCTGGAGTAAAACGCCATTGATGTGCATGTTCAAAAAACTGAGTCTTCGGCAAAGTCTTCTTGTCTTTTTGCAGTTTGGTGAAGTAGGTTTTCGATAATATCAGGTAAACAGGTATAGATGCGTGTGTGTGTGTGTGTGTGTGTGTGTGTGTGTGTGTGTGTGTGTGTGTGTGTGTGTCTGTGTGTGTGTGTGTGTGTGTGTGTGTGTGTGTGTGTGTGTGTGTGTGTGTGTGTGTGTGTGTGTGTGTGTGTGTGTGTATAGCTAAAGAGAGAACCTCAAATGGTACAGAAAAACAGACACTCATAAAACATTGAATGCTTCACTCCCAGTAAAAGCGCTGTGTCAGTAAACCCAGCTTTAAAGCCAGGATCAAATGTTATCTTGGTAGTGGTACTCTAAGGGAAAGGGTTTTTAGTACAAATCATAAACTGTTAAAACTGATAAAAAAAAAAAAAACGAATAGAAGGCATGTACTCACAGAGTGTTTATTAGTGCAGATAAAAACAGTAAAAATTACGACTTTCATCCACTGAATAATAGACTTCCTCAGATAAATTCCACGCAAAATGAATGGATTATATAAATATGCTATTTAACCACGTGATACTACTTTTTAATGGCATAACATAAACAATTGAGGAATACTGATGGGGAAAAAGTGTATATATATATATATATATATATATATATATATATATATATTCACAAGTGATAATAACACAAATACTACTGAATATATTAAACAAATCTCCATATAAAATTAAAGATAATGTATATGGCACTACCTTTTTTAGTAATGTAATGTGTAGGGTTAGGGTTAGAGGCAGGAGTAGGGGTGAGGTTAAGGTTAGGGTTGACACATGAGTGAGGTGGGCGAGGGGCTTAAAAACTGGACTCTAACAGAAGATAAAAGTATGTCTTATTTCCTATACATTATTACTCAGTTGAAAGTTAAAAAAAACTGATGAAACTGGCAGACCATCTCCCTGGCACACAGTGATGGATCTTGACTGTGAAACAGAACTCCTTGTCTCTTTCACAGGACCAGCAGAGGTGGATATGAAAGGAAAAGCAATTTTCTTGCTTGTCTACCCTAAGGAGAAAGATGAAGTTTCAACCCATATTGGAAACTGGGGACATCATTCTTGTCACAAAACAATGGGGGCATGCCTGTGTTGTAGAGACCTGAAATCATGACTCTGTCCAAGGTTGTCCATGTTCAGTTAACAGCATATGTGTCTGAGGGATGAGGCAGAGGAGGATGACCTCAAGTGACTTAAGCCAGTTTGTTCATCCTTTGGGAGGAGCCTGATTAGCCAGCAACATTGGTGGCACCTAGCACAGGGTGAGTGTATCATCTGCCTTCAGTGCCTCTGTTGGCTCATGCTTACTCTGGTAGGGTCTTCCCTAGTGAGCTGGAAAAACTGAAGGTCTGTGTGGGAGCAGGAAGGCTTCCTCTCCCTAACCCTGTGGTGAGCCCATGTGCAGCCTAGTGGAGGGAAGGGTAGGCTACTCCAAAGGCTCACAGCTTGTCTATTGACTACCACTTAACTCTATCTGTTGGGAGTACAGGGGGATCATTAAGGCTTCCTGGACATAAACAAATAGGCCATAGGCATTTTGCTTAGCCTCATGAATGCCTGTTTACTGTTCCCTGTAGAGCAAATGGGCAATCTGGGTGCTGGTAGCAAAGTGTTCAGACAGAGGTCCTGTAGAGGTGAGGTGGGATTGGAGGAGGGAGGATAAATATACTATGGGAACAAGCACCAGCAGATGTCTACCACTTGTTCCCATTAATAACAATGACAGTTACAGTGGAGGAACATGGGATAGGACATAATAAAAAAAAAAAAAAAAAAAACTGAAACATCTAAGGATTGTAGCTTACCCTGGTTTGACTCTAAATCAGCTGGCATTGTAGTTAAGGCCATCAAATGAGAGAATGAATGTATCAAAATGGTGCAGAAGGAGCTTGTTGGTCTTGGTATGGAGTGTCAAATAAAATACTGCTACTGACAGCATGTAGCCTCATGTCTTGTCTTATTTATATTTTTGAGTAGCAGAGGTTATACATTGAGCAAGTCTGCTCCTGAGTATTTAATTTTGGTGTGATCGATATCTACTTTTGCATTTGTTAGCATGACTCCATATAGCATCTGTTCACTTTAAGGTCAGTTATAGCAAAGTGCACAGATATGCTTCTCAGAACCAGACAACCCATTTATATAGATCTGTGCACCATTTTAAAGGCTTTTCAGAGAAAAGATTGATCACTTCTTGGCCTTTTGGCTAAGATCAAGTGTGATATAGTAGAAATTGTGCAAAGAAAAGTCATTTAGATGATTTATGGAATGAAGGGTTTGAAATATAGCAAGATTTGTTAATAAACTTGTTATTTGCAGAGGTGAGATTGGAACATGGTGATATAGTATGGATTTATAAAATACTCAGAGATAGACTGAGGTGGGGCGGTGAGGTCTAGTAAGAAGGAATGTGTAAAGGAAGAAGAGTTGTAGATAGGAAATCATTTCATATTGGAAATAGTGATAACTACAATATGTTTGCCTGAAGATAATGTGTTAATTAATTCAAACAGTTCTATAACGGAACAGAATGTATGGCATTGGGAGAGATATGCAGAGAAAGAAAAGTCAATGGGAGGCATTAGGATGACGTATCTGCCCTCAGTCAAATCATTTATAGGGACTTCATGGTTTATTGTTTTCATTTGTTCATTTTTCAAATTTTGTCTATGTACTTTTTGCCTCCATACCTGCAAAGTATCAGCCTTCCACACTGGTCTTCAGATGTTCATTTCCCCACCAGCAGAGTCCCTATCAATGATGGGAAGGCTGACAGAAGAGATCACAATCGAGGCAGCCATGGAGACTGCCTGTCCTTTGCTCACATTAGATAATGTAAGTAGTGAAGGCATTTCTATTTTTAGGCTTCACCCCACCCTTGGTGGCTGACATGAGCACCCATATCACAGTAGGTGCCCACTTTGTACTTCATTTGCATGTGAGTACTCCCATGCACATGGGAATGTGGGCTACCATCACCAGTTTGTTAAGGTAAGTCCACGTTGTTCTTGCTTGCCATCCTCCACTTGCATGTGGCGAAGCAGCTAACAAGACCAACATTCCTTCTCATAGGGTAGACAAGCCAGTGATATCAGTTCACTGTTAGCCTCCCCCACTCAGATATTCCATTGGTTTACTAATTGAACTTAGGTAATCTGGGTCATAGCCATGGTTTTATCCCTATAAGCTGTACAACTGGACTCATTTGTCAACATTACATGTTTTTGATGGTGTGTGGGAAACTGAGAGATGAACTGCAGAGGGAGTAGGGAAACCAATGTGTGTTAACGGTGTTGGGAAAATGGGAGGTACTCAGCAGAAAGTGCAAGGAGAAGAATGAGTCAGTGGCACAACGGTGTTTTGATGAGTCTGGCTTTCATTCAAATATATGCCAGGAATGCAATAGGGGAATACTTGGAAAAGATGTTTGAAGTATGCACACAATTCATTTTTAGATTTGTTGGAGAATGTTGGAGAAGTAAACAGAATGGGTATGGACAAACATTCAGAATGGTGTAGATCAGGCATAATTACATAAACTTGTCTCTATATTCACAAAGGAGAAAAATAAAATCAAAGTACCCGCATAGAGAGGAAAATCAGTTATGGATAAGAGGAAATTAATAATAGAAAAAATGACCAAGAATGAAGCAGAGAAGAAACGTAAGTCTTCAGTAAGATATGGCAAGGTATCCAGCAAGCTATCTCTGAATGTGAAGAGTTAGGAATGTTTTTTTTCTATAACCAAAGCAATTTAGTCCCTCCTTAGTAACCAGTTTAATGCTGACAAACTTAAGGTCAGCAGAGGTGGGGTCCCCTTCAGAAATGTGAGTCTTTATAAAAAGCCAGATCATTATAAGCCTGTTTTTTTTTTTACTTCCATTCTGAGGAAGGTCAAGGAAATGATTTTTGTATGGTAGGCTGACAACTATCTCAATGATGACTTCCTCATTGATAGTAAGAAACATGGAAACTGATGTTGTCAATCTTCACCCAATCCTTGACAGTGGGTTCAGTTCTGAACCTCGGAACCATGTTGGCCGTTTACTTTAGCTCACGCTGTCCAAACTCTCAAGCCAGGCTCTACCCATAATCCTTCTTTCAGAGATTACCTTAGATCTTGTTTGCCACTTCACAGACCAGATGCGTTTGTTTCCTTCTCTCGAGCCTTGGCCTCTTTTTTGTGAGTATTGTTTAAATTATAGGCTTCCTTCCTTTTAAATAACATTTTTCTTGTAATATCTCTCTATACCTCTTTGTAGTACCTACCTGCTCCTCTCTTACTTCCTGAAGCTATATTCCTCCTTCCTGTTTAATTCTACCGTTGGCAGACTGTTGAATACCATTGTTCGTACCATTTCCTTTTCTTTATTTACCTTCTTAAGGTATTCTCATATACCATCGCTGGTATTCATTTCACTATCTGTTTAAAAAAAAAAATTCTATTTGTGTTTCTCTTACCTTGCTCTGTCACGTGATTGTGTGACAGCTTTCTATCTTTGATTATGGACGAACAGCAACAGGAAAAACCTTCTCCTACTAAATCTTCTAAGGGCACATCCAGGCTTATGAGGTGTAGAAAATGTGAAGGCAAAAGCTTAACTCAGATGGGCATACTCTATGTGTTTACTGTCTTGGTAAGATCCATTTCCAAGAAAACTGCTCCATATGTTGTGGGTTTTCTACCCATACTTTGACTGAA